>NC_053026.1:649044045-649104790 GCF_003073215.2 Triticum urartu | reverse complement strand
CTCGTCAAACAGAAGATCCTGCTCGCGCCGGCACTCGGTATTTCACAAGTAAGGAAATTCACTCGACGAGAGACCAAGAATGGATCAAGGTGACTGAAAGAAGTTGACAACATCATCCGTGACGATCGATCCAATGCAAGACATTCATATGACGCTAAGAACCAGGCGGAAGGACCCCCAACTCCTTCCTCACTCGAACCTCGATCCATTCGGGGGCTAATGATGAAGCTATGTACTTAGGGTACGGGCATGGACCTGTCCTAGGAGCCCTACCCAAGGACATCCCTAGAAGAAGTCACCTTTCAATCGACTTGAAAGTATCCCACTCGACGGATTCAAGACACTTGGCCAAGAAGCCATCACTCGACCATGAAGCCAACCACTCGACTGACAGGAGATCTAAAGTCACTCCGCAGGCAAACGGTCGGCTATTAAGTAGTCTTTATGGTCATCATAGCACTTTATTAGGGACGTTACCAGTAACGCCCAGTCTTAATGTATTTTAACCCTGCATTACTGAGGGCCGGAGGGGCTGGCGAACTCTATATAAGCCACCCCCCTCCTCAGTAGCAAGGGTTCGCACCCCTGTTATTCACACGCCTATAATCCAATCGACCGCCTCCGGGCACCGAGACGTAGGGCTGTTACTTCCTCCGCGAAGGGCCTGAACTCGTACATCCTGGTGTGTTTACAACCTCTCCACAGCTGAGATCTAGCCTCTCCATACACACCCCCCTACATCACTGTCAGAGTTAGAACCACGACACCACTGCCTTTCCATGCATCAGCTCTTTCTGCAAGCTCCAAATCCACCATCACACGCACGTTGTCAGGCTTGTCGACCAGTAGAATGAAAATCCATTTGGGTCTGGAGTTGATGATTGACTCTCTAGGAGGGATCGGACAAACCTGTCACATAGTGTCCCATAGCAGCGTTGCATGCGGGCAAATAAATAGTTCGTGGAACACATCTTCTAACTCGCCGTCGCACATCAATCAAGAACCAGAGAAATTTATCGAAGTGTAAGATTGAGGGCTAAGAGAAATTCGTTAGAGATTTACCTTTGCTATTCCTTGCGGATGCCCTAGTATCTGGCAGCCGCTACCGTAGAGAATCAGTCGCTCGATCAGCCGATATATGTGAGCGTACGACGGCATATCATTTTTTTCTGAGGGGTTACAAATTATTATTTTTGAGCGGGCGTTGGCGTGCAAATTGGAGGAGGCAAAGAGCCGCTCGCCCAGCCGTGCCCAATGAGAGCTCCTATTTGCCGCCTTAAGCGCCCGAACAGGTAGTTGGCGCCCGTGCATATGACCACATGGGCCGGCCCAGCAAAACCTGCAGAAAAAGCAAACCGCAAGGAAAAATGTTTAAGTTTAATCGGGGTAATTGGGATGGATCAATCATCGATCTGACGTTCACTAGCACCGTTCGAGCTCCGGGCTCTAACGAGGAAGAGTACGGCAAGGAGACGGTGGCGCCTTGAGTCCTGTAAACCGGCTCGTGTCTCATGCCCTATTCTACCTTGCCGGTAGCTGGACCAATACTCTGGGTTTTGTAGTCGGCTGTCAGACATGGGCACAGCGGAGCCAGACAAGCTCCGCTTAAAGATTGGTTTATGTTGCATGTAATAATATGGATTTGAGGTTTCTAATTTGAGGTGTCCGGTTGTAGAATCAAATATTTAATGTGTGATCAGTTATTGTTCGTGGACGCGTCCGGTCGCGTCCGCGGGCGTTTGAAGGATCGAAATTGCCAAGTCCGGCTGTAGATGCTCTGAGCAAGCGAATCCCTCCACTACAAAAAAATCGAGGCACATAGAGTAGTTGCATGGCCCTTAGGACTGTACATCGACTTTCGAGCAGCATGAATTCCATGGACCGCACCTTGTTTTTATTTTGAGAAAAGTCTAAAATAAACCTTGGATTAGTACTCATAGTCTGAGTTGAACCTTGACCTTTAAATCCCTGAAACTAGCACCCTATACTCTATAATCCCGGTCTGTCCCGGCTGATTTTGCTAACCGACTGTTTGTGGCACCAAGAAAAGGACGATCTCGACCGGGGTCAAACACTACTCTCACAGACTAGAGGGGCCCACATTTCATATTCATCTTCCCCAACCGATCCATCTGCTATGTACATCCACCTCGTCACCGCACCCTCCCCTCCCCGAAGACACACCCATCGCCTCGATGTACTGGGAGAGGCCTCGTCCCTGTCCCCGTCAACTCCAGGTCGCCGGCACCGATCCCTTCTCAGCCTCGCTGACCCTGTTCGCCATCGGCCCGTCGCCCTCGACCCCGGCCCTGCATCTGCTCAGAACTCGCGGGCAGAGGATGGGAACAGGACGCCCACGAATTCTCTTGCACCATGCAGCAGGTCACGGCCACCAGCGACCTCACGCTGCACACATTTCAGAGAGAGACACGGAAAAAGAGGAGGATTATGACACATGGGTCCTTTTAATTTGCGAAACTAGCATGATCCTGGTTGGGATCGTGTTATCTCGGTGCGCCAAACAATGAGTTAGCAAAAATCACCCAGGATAGACCGGGAGACTTTTGTTTTCTCTTTTGAGGATGACTGCATCTTTGTTATACAACATGCAGAACAGAGTTGCAGAGACTCCATCTTGCCACGGTTCCACGTCATAGTCAGACCATCACTCCAACGCCCAGCCCCACCCCATAGCCCTCCCCTGACTCTAACACTCAGCGCCACCGCATAGCAAGTAGCCAGCCCCCTCGCTACACCTCTCGCCGACACTCTCGTCATGATCCTTCTTCGCTAGAATCTGGCTGAGATGGCCCAACGCAGCTCCCATGGACGTCGTGCTGACGGAAACTGCTGCACACTGTATTCGAGGTCAAGAAGGTGAGAGTGGACCATTCCATGTCCGTGCCTTGCAGTGGTCAAGCCTTGCGTGCACAAGGCATAGCCTAGGCTGAGACAGACACACAAGCAGCCGGTCCGTCGGCTGCGTCGCATGCGTGCGTCAGGTTCCCTTCAGGCATGTGTTATATCCGTTGGGGAATCGCGTGCATGGACTAGAGCGAGTCCTGCGTGTGCTACCACATGCATCCCACTGCATGCATCAGATGGCCTCGCCCAACTCTTGGATTTTTCAGTGTTCGCGTGCATGCACCTATATCTATGTAACAATAAATATGGCAAGTCAGGATTGAAGATGGGAAGAGAAAGGGGCCCACCGTTAAATTAGGAGGGAGAGAGAATTAGATTAGGAAGTGTATGTAACATTACGTAGATACAGGATATTGTTATCCAGGCTTTCCGCGTTCTGACTCCATTTGCATTGCTAGCTGGCACGTTCCAAGTGCATGTACATCAGAACAAATGTACACGGAAAATCTTATTCTTACATAAAGATGTTACTCCCACGATTTTAGCAACCGCCGCTTCAATCTCGTGTGCATGGACTAGTTTGTTTGGTGCGCGCTCGTCCGCAGCCATGTGCCATACCTTCACTGATTTTAGCAACCATCGCTTCAATGAACTGGTATGTAAAGCATTTTGTAGAACATGTACTGAATAGCATTGCTTTTTGCAAAGCCGCTACTTTTTTCTTTCCATGCCCGCAGGCGATGCCGGATACTTTTTTCTTTTTCATTTTAAGAATTTTGTTAGACTTTTCCTTTTGCTTTTTGAGATGGATGTGATGTTCACGTATTGTGAGAAAGTTTTCTTTTTAATTTTAAAATGAAGTTGAGGTTTTTTCTTTGAGCGGGGGAAATACATGCACAACTTCCTCTCAAGAGGCCCGCAATGGTGGGTCCCAACCACTAGTAATGATCAATGTCCGCCCTCTGCATAGCTAAAATACACATAGCCACAAACGAATAATTTCAAAAAGTAAATATACAAAAAAAAACCGACAAGTTGGCAACAATATGCACCACCTTGAACTGCGATTGGTACTCCGTTCACAGTAGCGTAGACCACGTACAAAGCCAGTGTGTACAATATGATAAATAACATGCATAGTAGAAGAGGTTTTGCCATTCAGAACACAATCATTTTTATGTAGCCAAAGTGACCATAGTAAAACAGACGCTCTCCCCTGTATTAGCGTAGCAAACGTATTTGATATTCCATCGAGTTAGTGACCATACATATTGAAAACATTTGTAGGTGGATACAAGTTAAAGGCTATTTGGATGATTGATCATACGGAACACGCAAATTTGTATTGAAAGAAGATGGTATAGCGGCCAAACCTTCTTGTTTTGGACTCATGTTAGATTTGTTTGTACTGTTCCCTGTCTGGCACGGCAAGCGCCACTGATCGGGCGTGCGATGCCAAAGCCTACCGGTGTGTGGCCAGTGATCATAGTGTGTGCCTTGATCGGTGGAATTTAACAGCCCACGGCGACGTAAGCGTAGGGGAAGCCATGGGCGAACGACACTGGGAGCAAACAAACATAGACTTGACTCAAGGCGTTACCCATGCGGCCACTGGAACCCACCCACCGTTGACGCCCGCCTCCGACCATCGAAGTAAATATCTTTGTTACCGTCCAGTTAATTCTTCTGTACGCAATGACTGTACGCGGAGTATAAATTATGGGCGTGTGTGTGCTCCGCATTAGGAGGTGCCATTTGATGAAGCTATGTACTTAGGGTAGGGGTATGGACCTGTCCTAGGAGCCCTACCCAAGGACATCCCTAGAAGAAGTCACCTTTCAATCGACTTGAAAGTATCCCACTCGACGGATTCAAGACACTCGACCAAGAAGCCATCACTCGACCTCACGAAGCCAACCACTCGACTGACAGGAGATCTAAAGTCACTCCGCAGAAACGGTCGGCTATTAAGTAGTCTTTATGGTCATCATAGCACTTTATTAGGGACGTTACCAGTAACGCCCAGTCTTAATGTATTTTAACCCCGCATTACTGAGGGCCGGAGGGCGGAACTCTATATAAGCCACCCCCCTCCTCAGTAGCAAGGGTTCGCACCCCTGTTATTCACACGCCTATAATCCAATCGACCGCCTCCGGGCACCGAGACGTAGGGCTGTTACTTCCTCCGCGAAGGGCCTGAACTCGTACATCCTGGTGTGTTTACAACCTCTCCACAGCTGAGATCTAGCCTCTCCATACACCCCCCTACATCACTGTCAGAGTTAGAACCACGACAGTTGGCGCCCACCGTGGGGCAGGAATCTTAGCGCCTAGTTGGAGAAGTTGCGATTTTTCCGATCCCTTTGATCATGGTTTCGTGCGGAGTTTTGGTGGAGGGCCGCGAGATCCGTCTCGGCGCGCTCACGTTCATCGCCGACGACTCCGCTTGGCTTCAGGAGGCTCCACTCGACATCGACGCGCTCCCCGTCCGCGGTGCGACGCACTTCCGCGCATGCGTTCGTGGCGTCCTCCTGCGGCAGCCGTCGACCCAGTATCAGTCGGCCCCCGTGTTCCTCCCTGCCCCCACCAGCGCAAGCGCTCCGGTCGGTCGAGACTTCAGAGGTGGGTGAGGCATGCCGTGGCTCGCCAGTCCCCCACAAGTCGCGGCAATCGAGCCCGACGAATCCCTCTGCGGCCTGTTCGACCTGTCGACTGGCTCCGCGGAGACCGCATCCGAGTGCGACAGCAGCGACCCAGCGGCTGAGGTTCTGGCGGTCGATGGAACGCACAGTCCTCCCGGTTTCCCTCGCGCTGATGGAGGCGCGGGTGGGGGCGACCCGTCGCATCCCCACGATGAGTATCTCCCCGAACCTCTCACGTCATTGCAGCGAGAGGAGCTTCGCCGCCAAAACATGGACGCACTCCACACTCCTATCGTCAGAGAAACCCCCGAGGCCTGGGCCTTGGAGGACGCGCGCTTGGCTAACTTGGCCGAGCGCACTCGACTGGAGAATCTCCAGTGAATACTCGATGAGCAAGAGCGTCAGCGAGCTCCCGAGTCCAGTCGACGTCAGCTCTTCCCGCCGACACAGGTATATCGAACCCCAGTTCAGAATTTGGCCGCCGCGGCCCGTATAGCAGAATCTATTCAGCCCTCCCAGTCAGAGGCTGGCAGGGGCTTGTTGCAGATCAGAGCGTTGCTCCGGGCGGCGGGAAACCAGAATTCCGTTGTTTCTCAGTCACGGAATAGGATCCACAGTCGATCCGTTGCAGCGGATACAAGTCCAGTCGGCTCACAGCCCAAGATCGCCCCCGAGGCGTGAGGGACGTGGAGACCGGCACGATCAGTACAGAAGAAATGAGCAGTATGATCACCGATTCGATCGTGATGATTGACGTCGAGTGCCAACCCCTCCCCCGAGGAGTGGGTCGTATGCGCCTCGACAGCGAGATGACAGACGCCCTCATAGTGTTGGGCGGAGGATTCCAGTCGACCCCAGGGACCCAGGCTTTGATGCGAGATCCATCCTCGTTCAAGGTTTGGTTGACAGGAACAGAGCTCATCGAGAAGGCCACGACAGAGATGCGCCTGCCAGCAGCAGAGTACATGTTTCGGGGCCAGAGTGTTTCAGTCGAGCCATCAGAGCCGCAGTGATTCCTCCCACTTCAGGTTGGCGACGGGAGTCAGCAAGTTCACCGGTGAGTCTAAACCTGACCACTTGGCTCGAAGATACAGAGTGGCTGTACAGATTGGCGGTGGCAATGATTGAAGGTGGCTATGAAAGCATTTGCCTCTCATGTTAGAGGGCTTCAGCCAGAGCGTGGCTAAATCCAGTTGGCGCCCAGCAGCATCTACACTTGGAGGACCTCTCCCCGAGTGTTTGTCACAACTTTGAGGAACATGCAAGCGACTGCCAGGCCTTACAGAATTGCGGTCTTGCATGCAGAAACCAAATGAAACTCTGAGGGATTACATCCAGAGGTGGATCACATTGCATCACACAGTTGAAAATGTACCAGATCATCAAGCAGTTTGTGCCTTAAGAAGGCGTTAAGTACAGAGAATTGAATCTGAAGTTCGGTCGAACTGGAGAGATGTCTCTGAATCGGATGATGGAGATTGCCACCAAATACGCTAATGGTGAAGACGAAGATCGACTCCGGAGTGGCAAGCACAAGGCAGTCGCCCAAGAAACCGGGAAACTCCAGTCGGAAACAGAAGCGGAAGGCCGAGCCAGCCGCCCCTGGGGAGGCCCTGGCCGTAACCCAGGGAAAATTCAAGGGAAAACCCAAGGGGCCCTGGAAGCCCAAGAAAGTCAAGGATCAAGATGGAAATGATGTTTTGGATCTGCCATGTCACATCCACACCAAGAAAGATGAAGAGGGTAATTTATTTACCCAAAGCATACCACTCGACAGTGCCGGCTCCTGATCCAGCAGTTTCAGGGCAAGCAGTCCAAGATAAGGAAAAAGAGTCGGACAGGGTTGAGGACAAGGAAGATAGTGACGATGGATACCCCCAAGTCAATTCCACCCTGATGATTTTTGCCGATGTCGAAAGCAAAAGTCGACTGAAAGTCATTAACCGTGAGGTGAATATGGTTGCTCCGGCAACACCCAGTTATCTGAAGTGGTCTCAGACTGCCATCACATTCGACCAGTCTGATCACCCTACGCACATTGCCACCCCTGGGAGGCAAGCTTTGGTGGTCGACCCAGTTGTCGAAGGCACTCGACTGACCAAAGTCCTGATGGATGGTGGCAGTGGCCTGAACATACTATACGCAGAAACATTGAAAGGGATGGGCATTCCGATGTCCAGGCTCAGTACCAGTAACATGAGCTTCCACGGAGTCATTCCCGGGGAAGAAAGCCGAATCACTCGGCCAGATTGCTCTTGATGTGGTTTTCGGTGATTCGAAAGAATTACCGCAAGGAAAAGTTGACATTCGAGGTTGTGACTTCCAAAGTGCTTATCATGCCATTTTGGGCAGGCCAGCTATGCACGCTTCATGGCTCGACCATGTTACGTGTATCCTCAAACTGAAGATGCCTGGCCCCAAGGTGTGATCACTGTTACAGGCAATCGAAAGAAAGCAGAAGAGTGTTTTCAGAAAGGCTCAAAGATCGCTGATGCTCAGATGGCAGTGGTCGAGCTGCAAGAGTACCAGAAGACTGCCGATCCGAGTGAATGTTGCGAGCCAAGAAGCCTGCTTCAGAATCAGCTTTTCAGTCGTCCGGTGAAACAAAGCACGGCCCACATTCACCCGACCGACCCCAATGCTGCCCCGACTCACATCTCAACGACGCTCGACTCCAAATAGGAAGAAGCGCTCGTCCAGCTCCTCCGTGAGAACTGGGACATCTTCGCATGGAAACCCTCTGACATGCCTGGAGTTCCCAGAGAGCTGGCTGAGCACCGTCTACGAGTCGACCCAAAATTCAAGCCTGTGAAAGAACATCTTCGACGGTCCGCCGTCCAGAAGAAAAGCTTGGCGAGGAGGTGGCTCGGCTCTTAGCAGCGGAGTTCATCCGAGAGATTTACCACTCCGAGTGGCTCGCCAATGTCGTCATGGTCCCCAAGAAGGACAAGTCACTTCGCATGTGCATTTATTTTAAACATATTGATCGGGCCTGCCCGAAAGATCATTTTCCTCTCCCTCGCATCGATCAAATAGTCGACTCGACCGCGTGGTGCGAGAGGTTGTCTTTTCTAGACGCCTATTCCGGGTACCATCAGATCCGTCTGTATGGACCCGCGAGATCAAAACGGCTTTCATCACTCCATTCGGATGCTTCTGTTACGTCACCATGCCGTTCGGCCTCAAGAATGCCGGAGCCACGTTCATGAGGATGATTCAGAAATGTTCACTCACTCAAATCAGCCGGAATGTAGAGGCATACATGGATGATATTGTGGTCAAGTCACAGAAAGGTTCCGACCTGCGGACTGACCTTGCTGAAATCTTTGCCAACCTCAGGAGGTATGATATCAAACTCAACCCATCCAAGTGCACATTCGGAGTTCCAGGTGGAAAGTTACTCGGTTTTCTCGTTTCCGAACGGGGGATCGACGCCAACCCTGAAAAAGTTGGTACCATACTCCGGATGAAGCGTCCTGTGAGTGTGCACGATGTCCAAAAGCTTACAGGTTGCTTGGCCGCCCTAAGTCGATTCATTTCTCGTCTCGGTGAAAAGGCGTTGCCCCTTTACCGACTGATGAAGAAGTCTGGCAAGTTCAAGTGGACTCCAGAAGCTGACGCAGCATTTGCAGAGCTCAAAGCTCTGCTCTCCACCCAGCCGGTGCTCGCTGCCCCAATCAGCAAAGAGCCTCTGCTGCTTTACATTGCAGCCACAGGACAAGTTGTCAGTACAGTACTTACGGTCGAGCGGGAAGAAGAAGGAAAGGCCTTCAGAGTTCAGCGCCCAGTCTATTATGTGTCTGAAGTTTTGACCCCTTCAAAACAAAGATACCCTCACTACCAAAAGCTTGTATATGGGATTTATATGACCACGAAGAAGGTTGCACATTACTTCTCTGACCACTCCATTACTGTCGTCAGCGATGCCCCACTGTCAGAGATTCTTCATAACAGAGATGCGACTGGTCGAGTGGCCAAGTGGGCGATTGAACTCCTTCCCTTAGATATCAAGTTTGAAGCAAAGAAGGCTATCAAGTCCCAAGCAATCGCAGATTTCGTCGCCGAGTGGATTGAGCAGCAACTTCCGACTCAAATTCACTCGGAGCACTGGACCATGTTCTTCGATGGATCTAAGATGCTGAATGGTTCCGGTGCTGGGGTAGTATTAGTCTCCCCCCGAGGAGGTAAGCTCAGATACGTTCTCCAGATTCACTTCGATTCCTCCAATAATGAAGCAGAATATGAAGCACTGTTGTATGGGTTGCACATGGCCATTTCTCTCGGCGTCCGTCGCCTCATGGTCTATGGCGACTCAGATTTGGTGGTTAATCAAGTGATGAAGGAGTGGGACGTCAGAAGTCCGGCAATGACTGGTTATTGCAATGCAGTGAGAAAGTTAGAAAAGAAATTTGAGGGGTTAGAGCTTCATCACATCCCCCGACTGAAAATCAGGCGGCTGACGATTTGGCAAAGATAGGCTCCAAGAGAGAAGCCATCCCCAGCAACGTGTTCCTGGAGCACATCCACTCGCCGTCAGTCCAAGAAGATCATTTTACAGAAGAAGCCCCGCAGCCAAAAAGTGCCACAGATCCGACTGAAGTCGAAGTCCCTGCTGTGGTCGACCTAATCATGGAAGTCTTGGCAATCACTCCCGATTGGACGATACCGTACATCGCGTATATCCTAAGGAAAGAACTCCCGGAGGACGAGGAAGAGGCTCGACAGATCGTCCGCCGATCCAAGGCCTTCATAGTCATAAAGGGACAGTTGTATAGAGAAAGCGCGACTGGAATCGGTCAGAAGTGCATAACACCAGAAGAAGGTCAGATAATCCTTGATGATATCCACTCGGGGACCTGTGGTCACCATGCGTCTTCTCGGACCATTTTGGCTAAAGCATACCGAGCAGGATTTTACTGGCCAAAGGCAAATGAAATGGCAAAGGAGATAGTCGACAAGTGTGGAGGGTGCCAGTTCTACTCCAACATGTCACACAAGCCTGCGTCAGCCCTGAAGACCATTCCGCTCGTCTGGCCCTTTGCTGTTTGGGGACTGGACATGGTTGGTCCACTGAGAACAGGCAGGAGCGGTTTCACACATGTGCTTGTGGCAGTCGACAAGTTTACCAAACGAATTGAAGCTAAGCCTATCAAGAATCTTGATGCTTGCACTGCTATCAGTTTCGTCAGGGGGCTAACATTCAGATATGGAGTCCCGCATAGCATCATCACTGACAATGGGTCAAACTTTGATTCGGACAAGTTCAGAGCTTTTTGCGCCTCTCAAGGCACACGAGTCGACTACGCATCGGTCGCCCATCCCCAGTCGAACGGACAAGCTGAGAGGACAAATGGTCTGATTCTCAAAGGACTAAAGCCCCGGCTGATGCGTGATCTCAAGCATGCAGCAGGCGCATGGGTCGACGAGCTTCCGTCAGTCCTGTGGGGATTGAGGACCACCCCAAATCGGTCGACTGGAAGAACCCCGTTCTTTCTTGTTTATGGAGCCAAAGCAGTTCTGCCGAGTGATCTTCTTCACAACGCACCCCGAGTCGAACTTTATACCGAAGATGAAGCAGAACAAGCCCGGCAAGACGCAGTCGACCTCCTAGAAGAAGAGAGGGAAATGGCCATAATCAGATCGACCATTTATCAGCAAGACATGCGTCGATTTCACGCCAGAAATGTGAAGAGTCGAGCCTTCCAAGAAGGAGATTTGGTCCTCCGAGTGGATCAACAGAAACCACACAAGCTTGCTCCTACTTGGGAAGGCCCCTTCATCGTCACCAGAGTCCTCCACAATGGAGTGTATCACCTCTACAATGTTGATCGCCAGATCGATGAGCCACGAGCTTGGAATGCGGAACTGCTCCGCCCCTTTTACACTTGAGTTCTCCCTCGGACGAGATGTAATAAGAAAAACTTCTGCAGTTCATTTTTATCAAAGACAAGAGTGTTCCAATAATTGCTGTCACTTTTGTTTGCATACGAAATCCCCCAGTGGGTGACTTAGCTGCGAATCCGTTTCGCCTAAGTTTGAAAAATCCTACCGAGTGAGAGCAAACCTCCCACTCGGGGGCTTAGCTGCAGCCCAGTGCTCGCCTAAGTGTTTAAAAATCCTACCGAGTGGAGAGAAAACCTCCCACTCGGGGGCTTAGCTGCAGCCCAGCGCTCGCCTAAGTATTTAAAAATCCTACCGAGTGGAGAGCAAACCACCCACTCGGGGGCTTAGGTGCAGTCTAGTACTTGCCTAAGTTCTCCCACTTAGAGACTTAGTTGCAGTCAGGCACTCGCCTAAGTTTGAAAAATCCTACCGAGTGGAGAGCAAACCTCCCACTCGGGGGCTTAGCTGCAGCCCAGCGCTCGCCTAAGTGTTTAAAAATCCTTACCGAGTGGAGAGCAGACTCCCACTCGGGGCTTAGCTGCAGCCCAGTGCTCGCCTAAGTGTTTAAAAATCCTACCGAGTGGAGAGCGACCTCCCACTCGGGGGCTTAGCTGCAGCACAGTGCTCGCCTAAGTGTTTAAAAAATCCTACCGAGTGGCGAGCAAACCTCCCACTCGGGGGCTTAGCTGCAGCCCAGTGCTCGCCTAAGTGTTTAAAAATCCTACCGAGTGAGAGCAAACCTCCCACTCGGGGGCTTAGCTGCAGCCCAGCACTCGCCTAAGTGTTTAAAAATCCTACCGAGTGAGAGCAAACCTCCCACTCGGGGGCTTAGCTACAGCACAGTGCTCGCCTAAGTGTTTAAAAATCCTACCGAGTGGCGAGCCAGTCTCCCACTCGGGGGCTTAGCTGCAGCCCAGCACTCGCCTAAGTGTTTAAAAACCCTACGGAGTGGCGAGCAAACCTCCCACTCGGGGGCTTAGCTGCAGCCCAGTGCTCGCCTAAGTGTTTAAAAATCCGACCGAGTGAGAGCAAACCTCCCACTCGGGGGCTTAGCTGCAGCCCAGCGCTCGCCTAAGTGTTTAAAAATCCTACCGAGTGGCGAGCCAGGCTCCCACTCGGGGGTTTAGCTGCAGCCCAGTGCTCGCCTAAGTTTTTAAAAATCCTACCGAGTGGCGAGCCAGACACCCACTCGGGGGCTTAGCTGCAGCCCAGTGCTCGCCTAAGTGTTTAAAAATCCTACTGAGTGAGAGCAAACCTTCCACTCGGAGGCTTAGCTGCAGCCCAGCGCTCGCCTAAGTGTTTAAAAATCCTACCGAGTGAGAGCAAACCTCCCACTCAGGGGCTTGGCTGCAGCCCAGCGCTCGCCTAAGTGTTTAAAAATCCTACCAAGTGAGAGCAAACCTCCCACTCGGGGACTTGGCTGCAGCCCAGCGCTCGCCTAAGTGTTTAAAAATCCTACCGAGTGAGAGCAAACCTCCCACCCGGGGGCTTAGCTGCAGCCCAGTGCTCACCTAAGTACAGGACACAACTCAATCCGCAAGGACGACGAGGCGCAAGTCGACTGCTACCTTCTCCTTCGGAGTTACGCCACAAATACAAGGTTATTTCGAGTGAAGATCAAGTTCCACTCGACGGATCAAACCATGAAGATATTCAACAAGAAATCAAGTTCAGATAAGGCCTAAAGGTCCCAGACCTCAGATCAAAGTACTCGAGCCCTCGGCTCGGCAGAGTTTAACGGTTACAAATCCACTCGGCATTCCGAGGCAAATTTAAAGTGAAGCATAAAAGTTTTTCATTCCTCAAGCGGAGGACTGGAAGGGGCGACGAACTCGTCCAAGTCGATCCCGTCTGCAATACGAGTAGCAGCAGCGATGAAAGTCTCCATGAAGTCTTGAAAGCTGTGCTTCCTGGTATTGGCAACTTGAATGGCGGCCAGCTTTTCTTCTCGCGCCTCCTTGCAATGGACGCGGACCAGAGACAGAGCGACATCAGCACCACATCTAGGAGAAGATTTCTTCCATTCCGCCACTCGACCTGGGACTTCATTAAGTCAAGCCATCAGAGACTCGAGGTCGTTCTGAAGTGTCGTCCCAGGCCAGTGTGATGTGTCGATCCGCGACATCGCAACCTTCAGCCGGGCAAGATAGTCAACAACGCTGGTAACACGATACTCTAGTCGGAGCACGTTCATGCAGCCTCGTCCTTCACGAGAGAATTGGTGGGATCCAAGCCTGGCTCCACTCGACTTGTTTCCTCTTCAAAGCTCTGGCAGAATTCCACGAACACGATTCAAGAATAAGACAGTAACCCTACACGGGCTTGGTAACTAGAAGACAGTCGGGTCGGAGTAACTACCTTCGAGCATGACGAACAGCTTATTGGCGACTCCACCAAGATAAGCCTCCGGATCGTTCACCTTCCCCGCCAGCTCACCCGCCTTGTCACGCAGAACCATCTTGTCGTTCTTCAGTCGGCTGACCTCTTGATTAGCTATCTCGAGAGCAGCTTTCAATCTGGAGTTCTCCTGCTCAAGAGTTCCGACCGAAGCCAGTTTCTCTTCTGCAAGCTTTGTTTTGCTCGAGGCCTCCTTCTGCGCTTCGGCAAGATCTCGATCCTTCTTCTTCAGAGCTTCCTCCAGTTTATCTATAGAACGTCGAATGAGCCCAACATCAAGAACGGGCAAGGAAGAAATGTCACTCGTCAAGAATGAGAAACCTCACCAGCCATACCTTTTGCTTCTTCTTGCGCCTTCTGCAGATTCTGCTGAGCAAGCTTCAAGTCAAGGTTGAGTTGGATCTGTTTGTTCTCCAACTCAGTATAGAGAGCCAAAAGTCCACAGGATTTCTGCAAAAATCAGTCGACAGAGGTCCAAGATAAGTTGCTTCCGAGTAACCAAGAGACAACGATGGCGCTTCTAAGACTACAGCTGAATCAAAAACATTCAACAGTAGTCTCGGGGACTACACCCAGTGGGTGCACTCAGCGTGCCCCCACTGGTTTTGCAAAAAAAAATCGACTGCCCGCAGTCGACCGGATACAGTTTCATTCGACATGGCCTGACCAGACCGAGTGAAGAAGTACAACTACTGCAACACAATATAAAGACTACAGTCGACTGCCAGCAGTCCACCGTAGTCTCGGGGACTACACCCAGTGGGTGCACTAAGCGTGCCCCCACTCGTCCAAGACTCAACAGACACACCCAGTGGGTGTACAGATTTAAAAGATTTTCAGAAAAGAGATTCTTCAGACAGCATACCCTAACAGAACAAGCAGTGAATCGACTGACCTGGACGTTACTCTGAAGAGCTGAATTCGCGTCATAAGCTGCTTGGCTGGCTTCTCGAACCACCTTGACCTGCTCCATCATGATCCCTGCCTGGCGCATAGCTTCCTTAGCTGCATCCACTTGGTCCTCAGGGACGTGGTGTGTGGCGAAGAGCGAAGGCGGATTTGCAGTCGACGTCGAGGGTCGCACACTCGTTAGAGGAATGGCGAAAGTCACAGAAGCCCGAGTGGTATCACCACCGTCTCGAGCTAAGGCCTCAGGCGCCGGAGTGGATTGTGGGATCTTTCCAGCCGACGCTCTCCTATTCCGCCTCACTCTTGGTGGCACTTCGTCGTCATCGTCAGGGAGGTTAATAACATGAGAAGGTGCTACGAGAAAAATTCAGTCGACCGGAGCTATGAGAAATCATCAGTCGATTCAAGACAGAGCATCAGTAATCATACCAGGGTTGGAAGTAACAGCATCCTCCATCTCTTGATCATCGTCCTTGGCGGAGATCTTAGAAGTAGCAACACTGCAAATTTTGAAAGACAGTCAGTTGGCTTAGTGAATCGACCAAGGATCCGTCCACGGTCGACAAAGGAGAACAAGTTCTATCGTTACCCAGAAATGGTGGGGACAGTCATCCTCATCTTGGGAAGAGCCTTGGGTGGCTTGGATGGCGCCGCGCGGGGGTGCTTGGGAGCTTTTTCAGTCGGCGCTGGAGAAGAGGTCCGAGGGCGCTTTGACGACTGCCCAACAGGAACCGTCGCCTTACCTCGTTCCCGCACAGGGTCATGTGCGAGCTTGGATCGCCTTTCCAAGCGGGGAGGTTCAGCTTCCTCCTCCTCCTCCTCTTCGCTGGAGTCGACGTCGTCGTCTCCCTCTCCTTCGCCGTCAGATTCCCACTCCCCCTGTTCGTCTCCGCTTTCGCCTCCGCTCGCCTCCCCTTCCTCGGTCTGCTCCTGTGCTCCGTTGGGTGTCGAGTACATCTCCGTAGTTGCCTGGAGAACGGCGGACGAGTCGAAAGTCAGTCGACCGATTCGAAGAGAACAAATGAAGAAAACAAGATCTTAGTCGGGAACACGAGGTCAAACCTGGTCCACTTCATATGAGTTGTCGAGTGGAGGGACCCTCCTGGCTCCTCGGGGGTTGTCTTTGTTCCCTGTGATACTCGCAGCCACCCCTCCAGCATCTCGTCAGTGACCTCCTCTGGGTGAATCCGAGTGGTGTCCTTGAGACCCGAGTACAGCCACATCAGGTGGTCACGAGCCTGGAGAGGTTGGATGCGCCTCCGAAAGAAGACCTCCAGCAAGTCCATGCCGGTCACGCCCTCTCGGACAAGCTGAACCACTCGACCAACCAGCACCTTGACTTGCGCCTTTTCCTCCAGTAGCACTTTCAGAGAGGCATGCTTTTGAGCTCGGTCCAGAGAGAAAGGAGGAAGCCCAGTCGACTGCCCTGGCATCACCTGGTCTTGGCAATAAAACCAGGTCGCCTGCCAACCACGGACCGACTCGGGAAAGGTGATAGACGGAAAAGAACTTTTTCCCCTCATCTGGATCGCCAGGCCCCCGCACAACTGGATCACCTGCGTCCGTTCGTCACTCGACTTGGCTTTCTTTACCGATTGGGAACGGCAGGTGAAGATGTGTTTAAAGAGTCCCCAATAAGGGCGACAACCCAAGAAGCTTTCGCACAAGGAAACGAAAGCCGCAAGATACACGATGGAATTGGGAGTGAAATGGTGGAGCTGCGCTCCGAAGAAGTTCAAAACGCTCCGAAAAAAGGATGAGGAGGCAGAGAAAATCCGCGGTTAATATGGGTGGCTAGGAGCACACACTCACCGTCACGAGGTTGGGGCTCGATCTCTCTCCCCGGGAGACACGCAGCTTCATGGGGAATGACTCCCCCCTCGACCATGTCGTCAAGGTCTTCCTGCCGAATAACCGACGGCATCCAGTCGCCCTGGATCCAATCCCTAGGCAGAGCAGTCCTCGAGGAAGATCCGCCCCGAGCGGACTTCTTCCCCTTCCCCTGCACCACCGCCTCCTTCGCGCGCTCCAAAGCCGACGTCTTGTCCTTCACCATTGTCGCCGGCGAAGCTCGAACGGACCTACGACGCTAGGGTGAGGGCGGAGGTGGCAGAGGACCTTGCGGGGGGAAGAGAAAGGGCGAGAGCACGCTGTTGGGGAGCCCCGAGCCGCCTACTTATAAGGGGCTTCTTCCGAGTGGCTGACCGGTAGGCCCAGGCGATCCCGTCAAATCCCGCAACAGGCGCGCGCGCGGTACGTGGCGAAAAAGGTGGCGCGGAGATCGAGGAACTTCCATCCTATCCCATCCGATTACTGCGGCCGCGCCCGTCCCGCTCGCTTCCCGAAGTTCAATTCCCGCGAAATCCGCGGGCTGTAGAACAACTCGTCAAACAGAAGATCCCGCTCGCGCCGGCACTCGGTATTTCACAAATAAGGAAATTCACACGACGAGAGACCAAGAATGGATCAAGCTGACCGAAAGAAGTTGACAACGTCATCCGTGATGATCGATCCAAATCCACCATCAGCTCTTTCTGCAAGCTCCAAATCCACCATCACACGCACGTTGTCAGGCTTGTCGACCAGTAGAATGAAAATCCATTCGGGTCTGCAGTTGATGATTGACTCTCTAGGAGGGATCGGACAAACCTGTCACATAGTGTCCCATAGCAGCGTTGCATGCGGGCAAATAAATAGTTCGTGGAACACATCTTCTAACTCCCCGTCGCCCATCAATCAAGAACCAGAGAAATTTTTCGAAGTGTAAGATTGAGGGCTAAGAGAAATTCGTTAGAGATTTACATTTGCTATTCCTTGCGGACGCCCTAGTATCTGGACGATCGATCCAGTGCAAGACATTCATATGACGCTAAGAACCAGACGGAAGGACCCCCAACTCCTTCCTCACTCGAACCTCGATCCATTCGGGGGCTAATGATGGAGCTATGTACTTAGGGTAGGGGCATGGACCTGTCCTAGGAGCCCTACCCAAGGACGTCCCTAGAAGAAGTCACCTTTCAATCGACTTGAAAGTATCCCACTCGATGGATTCAAGACACTCGGCCAGGAAGCCATCACTCGACCATGAAGCCAGCCACTCGACTGACAGGAGATCTAAAGTCACTCCACAGACAAACGGTCGGCTATTAAGTAGTCTTTATGATCATCATAGCACTTTATTAGGGACGTTACCAGTAACGCCCAGTCCTTAATGTATTTTAACCCCGCATTACTGAGGGCCGAAGGGGCTGGCGAACTCTATATAAGCCACCCCCCTCCTCAGTAGCAAGGGTTCGCACCCATGTTATTCACACGCCTATAATCCAATCGACCGCCTCCGGGCACCGAGACGTAGGGATGTTACTTCCTCCGCGAAGGGCCTGAACTCATACATCGTGGTGTGTTTACAACCTCTCCACAGCTGAGATCTAGCCTCTCCATACACACCCCCCTACATCACTGTCAGAGTTAGAACCACGACAGTTGGCGCCGACCGTGGGGCAGGAATCTTAGCGCCTAGTTGGAGAAGTTGCGATTTTTTCGATCACTTTGATCATGGTTTCGTGCGGAGTTTTGGTGGAGGGCCGCGAGATCCGTCTCGGCGCGCTCACGTTCATCGCCGACGACTCCGCCTGGCTTCAGGAGGCACCACTCGACATCGACGCGCTCCCGTCCGCGGTGCGACGCACTTCCGCGCATGCGTTCGTGGCGTCCTCCTGCGGCAGCCGTCGACCCAGTATCAGTCGGCCCCGTGTCGCCTCCCCGCCCTGTCTCCCACCGGCAAGTGCTCCGGGGAACGTTGCAGAAAACAAAAAAATTTCTACTCGTTTCACCAAGATCTATCTAGGAGTTCATCTAGCAACGAGTCATCAGATGCATCTACATACCTTTGTAGATCGCGTGCGGAAGCGTTCAAAGAACGGTGATGATGTAGTCGTACACGAACGTGATCCAAATCACCGATGACCAAGCGCCGAACGGACGGCACCTCCGCGTTCAACACACGTACGGGACGGGAGACGTCTCCTCCTTCTTGATCCAGCAAGGGGGGAGGAGAGGTTGATGAAGATCCAGCAGCACGACGGCGTGGTGGTGGATGCAGGGCGTCACAGTAGCAGGGCTTCGCCTATACTACGCGAGAGAGACGTAACGGGGAGAGAGGGAGGCGCCAGGGGCTGGTGTATGAAAGTCCCTCCTCTCCCCCACTATATATAGGAGGGCCAAGGGGGGGTGGTGCGCAGCCTAGGAGATCTGATCTCCTAGGTGCGGCGGCCAGGGGGAGGATCCCTCCCCCCCCAAGGCACCTAGGGTGCCTTCCACCACTTGGACTCCTCCTGTGGAAACCCTAGGCGCATGGGCCCTAGGGGAAGTGGCGCCCCAGCCCACTTTGGGCTGGATCCCTTCCCACTTCAGCCCATGGGGCCCTCCAGGATAGGTGGCCCCACCTGGTGGACCCCCGGGACCCTTCCGGTGGTCCCGGTACAATACCGGTGACCCCGAAACTTGTCCCGATGGCCGAAATAGCAGTTCTTATATATAATTCTTTACCTTCAGACCATTCCGAAACTCCTCGCGACGTCCGGGATCTCATCCGGGACTCCGACAACATTCGGGTTACTGCATATACATATCCCTACAACCCTAGCGTCACCGAACCTTAAGTGTGTAGACCCTACGGGTTCGGGAGACATGTAGACATGACCGAGATTGCTCGCCGGTCAATAACCAACAGCGGGATCTGGATACCCATGTTGGCTCCCACATGCTCCTCGATGATCTCATCGGATGAACCACGATGTCGAGGATTCAAGCAACCCCGTATACAATTCCCTTTGCCAATCGGTATGTTACTTGCCCGAGATTCGATCGTTGGTATCCCAATACCTCGTTCAATCTCGTTACCGGCAAGTCACTTTACTCGTACCGTAATGCATGATCCCGTGACCAGACACTTGGTCACTTTGAGCTCATAATGATGATGCATTACCGAGTGGGCCCAGTGATACCTCTCCGTCATACGGAGTGCAAATCCCAGTCTTGATCCGTGTCAACCCAACAGACACTTTCAGAGATACCCGTAGTATACCTTTATAGTCACCCAGTTACGTTGTGACGTTTGGTATACCCAAAGCACTCCTACAGTATTCGGGAGTTACACGATCTCATGGTCTAAGGAAAAGATACTTGACATTGGAAAACTCTAGCAAACGAACTATACGATCTTGTGCTATGTTTAGGATTGGGTCATGTCCATCACATCATTCTCCTAATGATGTGATCTCGTTATCAATGACATCCAATGTCCATAGTCAGGAAACCATGACCATCTACTGATCAACGAGCTAGTCAACTAGAGGCTTACTAGGGACATGTTGGTGTCTATTTATTCACACATGTATTACGATTTCCGGATAACACAATTATAGCATGAATAAAAGACAATTATCATGACCAAGGAAATATAATAATAATGCTTTTATTATTGCCTCTAGGGCATATTTCCAACAGTCTCCCACTTGCACTAGAGTCAATAATCTAGTTACATTGTGATGAATCGAACACCCATGGAATTCTGGTGTTGATCATGTTTTGCTCTAGGGAGAGGTTTAGTCAACGGATCTGCTACATTCAGGTCCGTATGTACTTTACAAATATCTATGTCTCCATCTTGAACATTTTCACGAATGGAGTTGAAGCGACGCTTGATGTGCCTTGTCTTCTTGTGAAACCTGGGCTCCTTGGCAAGTGCAATAGCTCCAGTGTTGTCACAGAAGAGCTTGATCGGCCCCGACGCATTGGGTATGACTCCTAGGTCGGTGATGAACTCCTTCACCCAAATTGCTTCATGCGCTGCCTCCGAGGCTTCCATGTACTCCGCTTCACATGTAGATCCCGCCACGATGCTCTGCTTGCAACTGCACCAGCTTACTGCCCCACCATTCAAAATATACACGTATCCGGTTTGTGACTTAGATTCATCCAGATCTGTGTCGAAGCTAGCGTCAACGTAACCCTTTACGACGAGCTCTTCGTCACCTCCATAAATGAGAAACATTTCCTTAGTCCTTTTCAGGTACTTCGGGATATTCTTGACCGCTGTCCAGTGTTCCTTGGCGGGATTACTTTGGTACCTTCCTACCAAACTTACGGCAAGGTTTACATCAGGTCTGGTACACAGCATGGCATACATAATAGAAAATATGGTTGAGGCATAGGGGATGACACTCATCTATTCTATATCTTCTGCCGTGGTCGGACATTGAGCTGAGCTATATTTCACACCTTGTAACACAGGCAAGAACCCCTTCTTAGACTGATCCATATTGAACTTCTTCAATATCTTATCAAGGTATGTGCTTTGTGAAAGACCTATGAGGCATCTCAATCTATCTCTATAGATCTTGATGCCTAATATATAAGCAGCTTCTCCAAGGTCCTTCATTGAAAAACTTTTATTCAAGTAGGCCTTAATGTTGTCCAAGAATTCTATATCATTTCCCATCAAAAGTATGTCATCTACATATAATATGAGAAATGCTACAGAGCTCCCACTCACTTTCTTGTAAACACAGGCTTCTCCATAAGTCTGCGTAAACCCAAACGCTTTGATCATCTCATCAAAGCGAATGTTCCAACTCCGAGACGCTTGCACCAGCCCATAAATCGAGCGTTGGAGCTTGCACACCTTGTCAGCATTCTTAGGATCGACAAAACCTTCCGGCTGCATCATATACAATTCTTCCTTAAGGAAACCATTAAGGAATGCCGTTTTGACGTCCATTTGCCATATCTCATAATCATAGAATGCGGCAATTGCTAACATGATTCGGACGGACTTTAGCTTCGCTACCGGTGAGAAAGTCTCATCGTAGTCAACCCCTTGAACTTGTCGATAACCCTTAGCGACAAGCCGAGCTTTATAGATGGTCACATTACCATCCGCGTCTGTCTTCTTCTTAAAGATCCATTTATTTTCTATGGCTCGCCGCTCAACGGGCAAGTCAGTCAAAGTCCATACTTCGTTTTCATACATGGATCCTATCTCGGATTTCATGGCTTCTAGCCATTTGTCGGAATCCGGGCCCGCCATCGCTTCTTCATAGTTCGGAGGTTCACCATTGTCTAACAACATGATTTCCAAGACAGGGTTGCCGTACCACTCTGGTGCGGAACGTGTCCTTGTGGACCTTCGAATTTCAGTAGGAGCTTGATCAGAAGTATCTTGATCATCATCATTAACTTCCTCTCTAGTCGGTGCAGGCACCTCAGGAACATTTTCTTGAGTTGCGCCATTTTCCGGTTCAAGAGGTAATACTTCATCAAGTTCTACTTTCCTCCCACTTACTTCTTTCGAGAGAAACTCTTTCTCTAGAAAGGATCCATTCTTGGCAACAAAGATCTTGCCTTCGGATCTGAGGTAGAAGGTATACCCAATAGTTTCTTTAGGGTATCCTATGAAGACGCATTTTTCCGACTTGGGTTCGAGCTTTTCAGGTTGAAGTTTCTTGACATAAGCATCGCATCCCCAAACTTTTAGAAACGACAGCTTAGGTTTCTTCCCAAACCATAATTCATACGGTGTCGTCTCAACGGATTTCGACGGAGCCCTATTTAAAGTGAATGCGGCAGTCTCTAAAGCATAGCCCCAAAAAGATAGTGGTAAATCGGTCAGAGACATCATAGATCGCACCATATCTAATAGAGTGCGATTACGATGTTCGGACACACCATTACGCTGAGGTGTTCCAGGCGGCGTGAGCTGTGAAACTATTCCACATTTTCTTAAGTGTGTGCCAAAATCATGACTCAAGTATTCTCCACGATCTGATCGTAGGAACTTGATTTTCCTGTCACGTTGATTCTCAACCTCACTCTGAAATTCCTTGAACTTTTCAAAGGTTTCAGACTTGTGTTTCATTAAGTAGATATACCCATATCTACTCAAGTCATCAGTGAGGGTGAGAACATAACGATAGCCACCGCAAGCCTCAACACTCATTGGACCGCACACATCAGTATGTATGATTTCCAATAAGTTGTTTGCTCGCTCCATTGTTCCTGAGAACGGAGTCTTGGTCATTTTACCCATGAGGCATGGTTCGCACGTGTCAAATGATTCGTAATCAAGAGACTCTAAAAGTCCATCAGCATGGAGCTTCTTCATGCGTTTGACACCTATGTGACCAAGGCGGCAGTGCCACAAGTATGTGGGACTATCATTATCAATCTTACATCTTTTGGTACTCACACTATGAACACGTGTAGCATTACGCTCGAGATTCATTAAGAATAAACCATTCACCATCGGAGCATGACCATAAAACATATCTCTCATATAAATAGAACAACCATTATTCTCGGATGATTTAAATGAGTAGCCATCTCATTAAACGAGATCCTGATACAATGTTCATGCTCAAAGCTGGCACTAAATAACAATTATTGAGGTTTAAAACTAATCCCGTAGTAAATGTAGAGGTAGCGTGCCGACGGCGATCACATCGACCTTGGAACCATTCCCGACGCGCATCGTCACCTCGTCCTTCGCCAGTCTCCGTATTCCGCAGCTCCTGCTTTGAGTTACAAATGTGAGCAACTGCACCGGTATCAAATACCAGGAGCTACTACGAGGGTAAGGTAGATCGGAAAGAGCGTCGTGTAGGGAAAGGAGTGTAGAGGGGAAGGAGGGGGAGGGGGGGGAGGGACGGGAGGGAGGGAGAGGCTAGGAGCCTACGAGTACTGGTAAGGTACACATCAATTACATGTATATCACATATACCTTTCGTTTTGCCGGCCTTCTTGTCCGCTAAGTATTTGGGGCAGTTCCGCTTCCAGTGACCACTTTCCTTGCAATAAAAGCACTCAGTCTCGGGCTTGGGTCCATTCTTTGGCTTCTTCCCGGCAGCTTGCTTGCCGGGCGCGGCAACTCCCTTGCCGTCCTTCTTGAAGGTTTTCTTACCCTTGCCTTTCTTGAACTTAGTGGTTTTATTCACCATCAACACTTGATGTTCCTTTTTGACTTCTACCTCTGCTGATTTCAGCATTGCAAATACTTCAGGAATGGTCTTTTCCATCCCCTGCATATTGAGTTCATCACAAAGCTCTTGTAGCTCGGTGGAAGCGACTGAAGGATTCTGTCAATGACCGCGTCATCCGGGAGATTAACTCCCAGCTGAGTCAAGCGGTTATGCAACCCAGACATTAGTGAGTATGTGCTCACTGACAGAACTGTTTTCCTCCATCTTACAGCTGAAGAACTTGTCGGAGACTTCATATCTCTCGACCCGGGCATGAGCTTGGAAAACCATTTTCAGCTCTTCGAACATCTCATATGCTCCGTGTCTCTCAAAACGCTTTTGGAGCCCCGGCTCTAAGCTGTAAAGCATGCCGCACTGAACGAGGGAGTAGTCATCGGTACGTGCCTGCCAAGCGTTCATAACGTCTTGTTCTGCAGGGAGAACAGGTGTCACCTAGCGGTGCTTGTAGGACATAATCTTTCTTGGCAGCTATGAGGATGATCCTCAGGTTCCGGACCCAGTCCGTGTAGTTGCTGCCATCGTCTTTCAGCTTGGTTTTCTCTAGGAACGCGTTGAAGTTGAGGAATACGTTGGCCATTTGATCTACAAGACATATTTGAATTTTAGACTAAGTTCATGATAATTAAGTTCATCTAATCAAATTATTCAATGAACTCCCACTTAGATAGACATCCCTCTAGTCATCTAAGTATACATGATCCGAGTCAACTAGGCCGTGTCCGATCATCACGTGAGACGGACTAGTCAACATCGGTGAACATCTTCATGTTGATCGTATCTTCTATACGACTCATGCTCGACCTTTCGGTCTTCTGTGTCCGAGGCCATGTCTGTACATGCTAGGCTCGTCAAGTCAACCTAAGTGTTTGCATGTGTAAATCTGTCTTACACCCGTTGTATGTGAACGTTAGGAATCTATCACACCCGATCATCACGTGGTGCTTCGAAACAACGAACTGTCGCAACGGTGCACAGTTAGGGGGAACACTTTCTTGAAATTATTATGAGGGATCATCTTATTTACTACCGTCGTTCTAAGTAAACAAGATGCAAAAACATGATAAACATCACATGCAATCAAATAATAAAAGTGACATGATATGGCCAATATCACATAGCTCCTTTGATCTCCATCTTGGGGCTCCATGATCATCTTGTCACCGGCATGACACCATGATCTCCATCATCATGATCTCCATCATCGTGTCTCCATGAAGTTGCTCGCCAACTATTACTTCTACTACTATGGCTAACGCGTTTAGCAATAAAGTAAAGTAATTTACATGCGTTTCTCAATGACACGCAGGATCAAAATAAAGACAACTCCTATGGCTCCTGCCGGTTGTCATACTCATTGACATGCAAGTCGTGATTCCTATAATAGCATGAATCTCATACATCACATATATCATTCATCATTCATCACAACTTTGGCCATATCACATCACAAAGCACTTGCTGCAAAAACAAGTTAGACGTCCTCTAATTGTTGTTGCAAGTTTTACGTGGCTGAATAGGGTTCTAGCAAGAACGTTTTCTTACCTATGAAAGCCACAACGTGATTTGTCAACTTCTATTTACCCTTCATAAGGACCCTTTTCATCGAATCCGCTCCAACTAAAGTGGGAGAGACAGACACCCGCCAGCCACCTTATGCAACTAGTGCATGTTAGTCGGTGGAACGGTCTCACGTAAGCGTACGTGTAAGGTTGGTCCGGGCCGCTTCATCCCACAATACCGTTGAAGCAAGATAAGACTAGTAGCGGCAAGAAAGTTGACAACATCACGCCCACAACAATTGTGGTTCTACTCGTGCAAGAGAACTACGCATAGACCTAGCTCATGATCCACTGTTGGGGAACGTTGCAGAAAACAAAAAATTTTCCTACGGTTTCACCAAGATCCATCTATGAGTTCATCTAGCAACGAGTGATTGGATGCATCTACGTACCTTGTAGATCGCGAGCGGAAGCGTTCAAAGAACGGGGATGAGGGAGTCGTACTCGACGTGATCCGAATCACCGGAGATCCTAGCGCCGAACGGACGGCACCTCCGCGTTCAACACACGTACGGTCAGCGTAACGTCTCCTCCTTCTTGATCCAGCAAGGGGAAGGAGAGGTTGAGGAAGATGGCTCCAGCAGCAGCACGACGGCGTGGTGGTGGTGGAGCTGCAGTACTCCGGCAGGGCTTCGCCAAGCTCTATGGAGGAGGGAGGTGTTGGAGAGGGAGAGGGAGGCACCAAAGGCGTGGGTAGAAGTCCTCCATCTCCCCACTATATATAGGAGGGCCAAGGGGGGCGCCGGCCCTAGGAGATCCAATCTCCTAGGGGGGTGCGGCCAAGGGGAGGAATCCCTCCTCCCCAAGGCACCTAGGAGGTGCCTTCCCCCTTTGGGACTCTTCCCTTCTTGAACCCTAGGCGCATGGGCCTCTTGGGGCTGGTGCCCTTGGCCCATATAGGCCAAGGCGCACCCCCTACAGCCCATGTGGCCCCCCGGGGCAGGTGGCCCCACTCGGTGGACCCCCGGGACCCTTCCGGTGGTCCCGGTACAATACCGGTGACCCCGAAACTTGTCCCGATGGCCGAAATAGCACTTCCTATATATAATTCTTTACCTCCGGACCATTCCGGAACTCCTCGTGACGTCCGGGATCTCATCCGGGACTCCGAACAACATTTGGGTTACTGCATATACATATCCCTACAACCCTAGCGTCACCGAACCTTAAGTGTGTAGACCCTACGGGTTCGGGAGACATGTAGACATGACCGAGATCGCTCTCCGGTCAATAACCAACAGCGGGATCTGGATACCCATGTTGGCTCCCACATGCTCCTCGATGATCTCATCGGATGAACCACGATGTCGAGGATTCAATCAATCCCGTATACAATTCCCTTTGTCAATCGGTATTACTTGCCCGAGATTCGATCGTCGGTATCCCAATACCTCGTTCAATCTCGTTACCGGCAAGTCACTTTACTCGTACCGTAATGCATGATCCCGTGACCAGACACTTGGTCACTTTGAGCTCATTATGATGATGCATTACCGAGTGGGCCCAGTGATACCTCTCCGTCATACGGAGTGACAAATCCCAGTCTTGATCCGTGTCAACCCAACAGACACTTTCGGAGATACCGTAGTATACCTTTATAGTCACCCAGTTACGTTGTGACGTTTGGTACACCCAAAGCACTCCTACGGTATCCGGGAGTTACACGATCTCATGGTCTAAGGAAAGATACTTGACATTGGAAAAACTCTAGCAAACGAACTATACGATCTTTATGCTATGTTTAGGATTGGGTCTTGTCCATCACATCATTCTCCTAATGATGTGATCTCGTTATCAATGACATCCAATGTCCATAGTCAGGAAACCATGACTATCTGTTGATCAACGAGCTAGTCAACTAGAGGCTTACTAGGGACATGTTGGTATCTATTATTCACACATGTATTACGATTTCCGGATAACACAATTATAGCATGAATAAAGACAATTATCATGAACAAGGAAATATAATAATAATGCTTTTATTATTGCCTCTAGGGCATATTTCAAAGTCCGCTCATCCATCCGCAAGGATGACGAGGTGTAGGTCGACTGAACCCTTCCCCTTCGGAGCTACGACACAAGTACAACGTCCGCTCCATCCCTATCCATGAGGATGACGAAGCGCGAGTCGACTGGAGCTGCCCCCTCAGAGCTGCGTCTCCAGCACAAAGACTATTCCAAGCAGTGAGCAAAGTCCATTCAAAGGCAAACGCAAGTACATTCGGAGATAAACCAAATTCAGATAAATCCTAAAAGTTCCAAGCAGCAAATCAAAAGTGCTCGGGCATCAAGCCCGAAGGAGTTCAACGGTTACAACAATCACTCGACATTCCGAGGCAAATTTAAAGCAGATTCAAGTTTCATAAGTTTGTTCACTCAGCCGGAGGAGGGCTGGTAGGCGCCACAAATGAACCAGGTCGATCCCATCAGCAATCCGAGTGGCGGCAATAATGAAAGTATCCATGAAGGACTGGAAGTCATGCTTTTTGGTGTTAGCAACTTTGGTCCCAGCCAGCTTGTCTTCACGAGCTTCCTTGCAATGGACTCGCACCAAGGACAGCGCCACATCAGCACCACACCGGGCGGATGATTTCTTCCATTCTTGCACTCGGTCAGGGATCTCGTTCAGTCGAGTCATCAAGGATTCCAGGTCATTCTGAAGCGTCGCCCCGGCCAAAGTGATGAGTCGATTCGTTAGACAACCTCCTTCAGGCGCGTGAGGTAGCTTATGGCGCTGGCGATACGGGACTCTAATCGGAGCACGTTCATTGCAGTTTCGTCGCAGACTGGAGAAGCGATAGGGTCCAGACCCGTCTCAACCCTTCCAGTTTCCTCATCGATGTCTTGACAGAATTCTGTAGCAAAAGTTAGTCAATCGACAGAGCAAGATCCGATCGCAAGCATCAACACAGTCAGATTAAAAGAAATACCTTCCAGCATGAGATAAAGCTTCTTGGCAAGAGTCCTTAGATAAGCTTCCATGTCATTCCTCTTGCGGATCGCAGACTCCAGCTTTTCATTCAGGGCGACCTTGTCCTTCTTCAGACTGGTCACTTCGCGGTTAGCTTCATTAAGACAAGATTTCAGTTTGGTCACCTCTTCTTCCAGCGTTCCGATTGAAGCAAGCTTCTGGTCACTTCACGGTTAGCTTCATTAAGGCAGGTTGACGTAGTCTCCTTGCTGCATGACATTCTTCACGTAAAAGTATGACTTCTGCCAGAGCTTCATCGACTGGATCAGCGGGATGGGCGGGAATGGGTTGTTCTCGCTCGCCCGCCTCATGGCAATAAAGGCTCCGCAAGGGGCGGGCCCGCCCGCGACGATGGTGCCGAGCTTGCTTTGGAAGAATTCCGCCCAGAGCTCGAGCGTGGGGAGGACCCCAAGGAAGCCTTCGCACATCGTGACGAAGGCCGATACACGCATCACCGCGTTGGGCGTGAGGTGATGCGGCTGGAGGTTGTAGAATTCGAGGAAGGCTCGGAGGAACCCGCTCGTCGGAAGGTCGAAGCCGCGCAGGCAGTGCGAGCAGAAGATCACCTGCTCGCCCTCCTCCGGTGCCGGCAAAATCTCCTTCCGGCGCTTGACGAACCCGCACAAGGTTCTCGCCGGGCAGACGCCGCGTCCGGCGGAGGAACTCGACGTGGTCCTCGTGGACGTTGGAGCCATCCCACGAGCTCGACAGCGCCATGGGAGCGATGCGGAGGGGAGCAAGACGAAGCGACGGCGGAACGGCGCGGCAAAGAGTTGCTGCGGCGAAGAGAAGAAGAAGGAGGGCGAGAAGGGGGAGTGAGGGAGAGCGCGCGAGCCTCTCCCCCTCCTCCTCTACTTATAGACCGCGTGGCGGAGCCGAGGAGGCGCGGCGTGGGGGAACGTGGGGATCAACTGCGCCCACTCCCCCACGTCCCGCGATTATTGTGCCTTGATGGCAGAATAAAACCGCCGCGGGAAGGCGAGCGGTCCATGTGGGCCGCGGAAGATCCGCGCTCGGACCGAGGCCTGCGAGTGGCGGGCCCGGGCCTGCGGCGGCGTCCCGTCGCGCGCGTGCGTTGGCAGGATTTCCTCGCCACGTGGCCCGCGTTCCCGCCTACGAGAAACGGAGCTTTTCCGAAGACGGCGCGCACAAGCAAAGCCGGCCCCTCAGGATAGGAAGCTGACCAAGCTTCTCGTCCCTTTATCAGCCTCGAAGCTCGCTCAGCTTCGGGGACTACTGTCGGAGTAAGTGACCACGGGTAGCCTAGCCGGCTCCCCCTGGCCTTTCTGAGAAAATTACGAGCCGATCCGGCTCTCAAGAATCCAAGACATGGGGCCGCCTTCCCCTGGCCGGCTGTCTCCCAGGCCGGCTATTGGAAGGCGGCCCGACTTCAGCCCTCATGAAGAAAGTCGCGGGAGGGCCGGCTCCGAGGAGCCGGCTGCGAGAAGGCCGACTCCAAGGAGCCGGCTCCCATAAAGCGGTCAAGACCGTACCCTCGAAGTCTGCATCCACATAACGGCGATGTGACGGGGCGTGGATACAGTGAAGCCTGCCACCCCCAACTCCCGGAGCGTGCCTGGCACAGTGCGCCGTACGGGTGGCCATGACCCATCCGACGCAGCACTGTTGCCACGTTGACCCCGATGTCATCCACAACGGGCTACCAGTATGGCCCACGGGCGGTGTGCCCCTTCAGGCAGAGAGACACCCGAAGGCGGCCCGGCCTCCCCCAGTCGGCCCAAGACGGAGCCGGCTCTCTCCAGTCGGCTTGCCACCCCCTCGAAGGAGACGCCCCATTAAGGAGACAAGACGCGGTGAGGCTACAGTGGTCACCCGCCGGACGGCAGCACTGTAGCCATGCTTACCTCGGCGAAGCCCTCGTCACCAAGATTGAGCAACAGTAACCAGCCACCGATAAGGCCCTGGACAGTGGGGCCTGCCTGTCAACCAAGTCGCCGGCAGCCAGTGGGACCCACTAGCCAGCGGGCCCCAGCAGCCGGCGTAGAAGCCGGAGAGCGTAGACACAGACGGCTGGGCCCTGCGCCCAGCCGGATTACCATTGTACCCCCTGGGGGTAGGCCTATATAAACCCCCCGGAACACCCATACAAAGGGTTGATCCCTGCTAGTTTTAGACACCACGTAGGGAGGAAAAGAGAGCAAGCAGAGTCCTTCCTCCTCTCGCCAAACAGCTCAAGGAGCATCGTGTAGCTACTTGTTCATCGAGTGATCATGCGGAGACCCCGCAGAGCAGCAGTAGGGGTGTTATCTCCACGAAGAGCCCCGAAGCTGGGTAAGATTCGCCGGCGTGCATGTCTTTGCCTCATCCCGTTTCCAGGCACCGGTGATGTTTTACTGGCTCCCGCAATGATAAGCCACCCGTTGGCATATGTCGCACCTACCACCCGACATTTGGCCCCACCGTGGGGCCAGGTGCACCGTCGTCGGAGACCTGTTCTGGACGGGAACCCTCTTCCTCCCCCGCGAGCGTAGCCAGCCCGGCACGCCCGATGGCGCTTGCCACGACGCGCTGCAAGGCGTCACCAACGCCTGCGCAGCGAGCAGCCTCGCTGATCTCCTCGACAAGACCCTCATCTCCGACGAGCTCGCCTCCGACGCGGGCACCGACCACCTCGTCAACCTCCTCGGCCAGCTCCATGTCTCCGGCGAGCCTGCTGTGGACTTGGAGTCGGTTGGCTCCACCGATCCGATGCCTGTCGACTCCGACACGGCCTCACTCGACACTTTCCCCACCGACGTCACGATCTACAACGACCCGCTTCCCCGGGCCGATGGCTGCGACGCTGTCACCACCGAGGTGATGGTCATCGGCCAGCGACGGCGTGACGAGAGCGCCCACGACGCCCCGCACGCGGCGGTCCACGACTTGTCCATCCCCCTCCCGGCCGATGCCGACGCTGAAGCACTGGAGGCTCGCCGCCTCGCCCTCCTCGCGGAGGGCCGGAAGTTGGTTTCCATGAGACGCCTCGCTGAGGCCCACCGACGCGAGGCCGACCGCGCCGCCTTTGGCACGCCGCCCCCAGGCGGCCAGCCGGGCCGGCGTTGTCAGACAGCGCGGCGCTGTCGCCGACACGTTAGGAGTCGACCGCCCAGTCTACGCCACTCCACTCGAGAACCTGCGCGCCGCCCAGGCGGCCGTAGACGAGCTAGACGGACTGGGGGCCGAAGAACTCCCCCACATGACCCGACGCATCCAGCAGCTATCGATGCAGCCGCAGCGGCACGAAGCCGACGCCCGCGCGGAAAGCCCTCCCCCGCGCCGAGATCGCGCGACGTCCCGGACGCCGACTGCGGGTAGAGACCGCGCGCGGCGCGAGAAAGAGCCGGCTGCCAGCCGAAGCCAAACCCGGATCTCCATCGAGCGAGACGCAGAAGGCCACCCTCGGGCCGTGGAGTGGCGGGGCAACCCGCCTCCGCCGGCCCCGTGGAGAGAGATATCCCACCCCTCCGCCTGTTGTGCGCATCCGACTCTCAGCGGCCGGCTAGGTCGCCGCGAAGGAGTCGGCGAGAACGACGCCCGCCATCGGATCGACCGCCTGGCGCGATCCCTGGCGCTGGAAGAAGAAGACGATGTCGGTCCGCCTTTGCTTCGGCCCCCGCATCCGCGACGAGCCCTTCCCCAAAGGGTTCTCGCTCCCAAGAGACACGCCCAAGTACAACGGCTCCGTGAAGCCGGAAGATTGGTTGATCGACTACTCCACGGCGGTTAGCATAGCCAACGGCAACCGGCGCGTTGCCGTGAAGTACGTGCCCCTCATGCTGCAAGGCACGGCGCGGACCTGGCTCAACAGCCTCAAACACACAGCATCAACAGCTGGCTAGATTTCACAGAAGCTTTCGTCCGCAACTTCACCAGCACCTACAAGCGGGCTCCCAAGCCCAGACAGCTCTCCTTGTGCGTACAAGGCCCCGCCGAGTCACTCGCGACTACCTCACGCGTTGGGCCGAGCTCCGCAACTCTTGCGAAGGGGTGCACGAGGTGCAAGCCATAGAATACTTCACTGCCGGGTGCCGAGAAGGCACCCTCCTCAAGCACAAGCTCTCTGCGACGAGCCGACTACCCTCGACGAGCTTCTGGACATAGCGGACAAGTACGCCACCGCCGACTCCTCAATGAAGACCGAGCTCCGGGTAGACGCGTCCGGAAAAGTACTCAACCCGGCGCCCAAGACGCCGGCTGGGGATTCCGGCCGACGCCCACACCGAACGACCACAAGCGCAAGGGCCCCGTGCCGCCTCCCGCCAGTCGGCAGGTGGCCACAGTCGAAGACGTGCCGCCCGAAGGGCGGCCGCGCCCAAGAAACCCAAGGGCGGCAGGCCGGCTTGGCAGCCGGCCTTCTCCTACGAGCAAACTCTCGACGCCCCGTGCAAGTTCCACAGCGGCGCGAAGCCGTCCAACCACACAACCCGGAAGTGCCATTGGCTCACCCGAATCTCCAAAGGCGAAGGGCTCGCGCCGCCTCCACCTGCCGGTCCGGCGCCTCCGGCTCCGCAGCCGCCGGCCGCTCGGCCCGCAGTCGGAGCCGTGCATGATGAGTTCCCCGACGAGCATGCCGCCTATATCGTCTTTACAAGCCAGCCCGAAGACCGGCACAGCAAACGCCGAGAGAACCAGGAAGTCAGCATGGTTGCTGCCAACCCTGCCAAGCACATGCACTGGTCAGAAAAACCTATCAGCTGGAGCCGGGCCGACCACCCGGAGGTGATGCCATCTCCCGGCTCTTATGCGTTGGTTCTGGATGCCACCCTTGCAACGGATAGACGCGCCGCTCTCTTCTCCCGTGTGTTGATAGACGGCGGGAGCAGCATCAACATCTTGTACCGCGACACCCTGGAGAAGCTGAACGTCAAGACAAACCAACTCATACCTACTCGGACAGTGTTCCATGGTATCGTACCCGGCCTGTCCTGCTCCCCCATTGGCAAGATCAAGATTGATGTACTTTTTGGGGACAAGGAGCATTTCTGCCGGGAAGCGATCTGGTTTGAAGTGGTGGACCTGGAGAGCCCTTACCATGCATTGCTTGGCCGACCTGCCTTGGCCAAATTCATGGCAGTTCCCCACTATGCATACCTCAAGATGAAGATACCAAGCACCAAAGGCGTCATCACCGTAGCCGGCGATTACAAGAAGTCCTCCGAGTGCGCAGCAGCCAGCAGCCGGCTGGCCGAGTCCCTTGTGATTGCCGAAGAGAAGAAGATGTTGGACCGGGTCGTGGCCATGGCCGGCGAGCAGTCGGCCCTGTCCCCCGATCCCAAGGAGCATGATGCCCAAGGATCTTTCCAGCCGGCTAAGGAGACGAAGAAGATACCTCTTGACCCCGAGCACCCAGAGAGGTTTGCCATCATCGGGTCAAACCTAAACAGCAAATAGGAAGGCGAGCTCGCCGACTTCCTCTGTGAGAATCGGGACATCTTTGCATGGTCCCCCAAGGACATGCCGGGTGTTCCGAAGGAATTCGCCGAGCACAAATTACACGTCCGAGAAGACGCCAAACCAGTCAAACAACCCCTCCGCCGACTATCGGAGGAGAAACGCAGGATTATGGGAGAGGAGATAGCCCGGCTTCTGGCAGCCGGCTTCATTATGGAAGTTTTCTTTCCAGAGTGGCTCGCCAACCCGGTCCTCGTGCTAAAGAAGAACAACAAGTGGCGCATGTGTATAAACTACACGAGCCTCAACAAGGCCTGCCCCAAAGATCCCTTTGCCCTGCCAAGGATTGACCAAGTGATAGACTCCACGGCCGGATGCGAGCTGTTGAGTTTCTTGGACGCTTACTCAGGGTATCACCAGATAAAGTTAGATCCGGCTGACCGCCTGAAGACCGCCTTCATCACGCCATTCGGAGCCTTCTGCTACCAGACTATGACATTCGCCTTGAGAAATGCCGGTGCTACTTTTCAGCGTTGCATGCAGAAGTGCCTCCTCAAGCAACTCGGCAGAAATGCCCACGTCTACGTAGACGACATTGTGGTGAAGACGGAGAAGCGCGGCACCTTGCTGGAAGACCTCACGGAAACATTTGAGAACCTACGCCGGTTCCAAATCAAGCTTAACCCCGAGAAATGCGTGTTCGGAGTGCCAGCCGGCCAGCTCTTAGGCTTCTTGGTCTCCGAACGCGGCATCGAATGCAACCCAGTAAAGATCAAGGCCATTGAGAGAATGGCGATTCCCACCAAACTTCAAGACGTCCAGAAGTTTACCGGATGCTTGGCCTCCCTGAACCGCTTCATCAACCGGCTCGGAGAGAAAGCTCTTCCTCTCTACCGCCTCATGAAGAAGACCAACCACTTCGAGTGGAATGACCAAGCCGATCAAGCTTTTCACGAGCTGAAGAAGATGCTAGCCACGCCGCCTGTCCTGGCGGCGCCGACTGAGAAAGAGCCCATGCTCCTCTACATTGCCGCAACTAGCCGGGTGGTCAGCACCTGAAGGAAATATGCCCTAGAGGCAATAATAAAGTTATTATTTATTTCCTTATATCATGATAAATGTTTATTATTCATGCTAGAATTGTATTAACCGGAAACATAATACATGTGTGAATACATAGACAAAAGAGTGTCACTAGTATGCCTCTACTTGACTAGCTCGTTAATCAAAGATGGTTATGTTTCCTAACCATGAACAAAGAGTTGTTATTTGATTAACGAGGTCACATCATTAGTTGAATGATCTGATTGACATGACCCATTCCATTAGCTTAGCACCCGATCGTTTAGTATGTTGCTATTGCTTTCTTCATGACTTATACATGTTCCTATAACTATGAGATTATGCAACTCCCGTTTACCGGAGGAACACTTTGGGTACTACCAAACGTCACAACGTAACTGGGTGATTATAAAGGAGTACTACAGGTGTCTCCAAAGGTACATGTTGGGTTGGCGTATTTCGAGATTAGGTTTTGTCACTCCGATTGTCGGAGAGGTATCTCTGGGGCCCTCTCGGTAATACACATCACATAAGCCTTGCAAAAATTGTAACTAAGATGTAAAGAGACTTGCCAGTAACGATATTGAACTAGGTATTGGATACTGACGATCGAATCTCGAGCAAGTAACATACCGATGACAAAGGGAACAACGTATGTTGTTATGCGGTCTGACCGATAAAGATCTTCATAGAATATGTAGGAGCCAATATGGGCATCCAGGTCCCGCTATTGGTTATTGACCGGAGACGTGTCTCGGTCATGTCTACATTGTTCTTGAACCCGTAGGGTCCGCACGCTTAAGGTTACGATGACAGTTATATTATGAGTTTATGCATTTTGATGTACCGAAGGTTGTTCGGAGTCCCGGATGTGATCATGGACATGACGAGGAGTCTCGAAATGGTCGAGACGTAAAGATTGATATATTGGAAGCCTATGTTTGGATATCGGAAGTGTTCCGGGTGAAATCGGGATTTTACCGGAGTACCGGGAGGTTACCGGAACCCCCGGGAGCCATATGGGCCTTAATGGGCTTTAGTGGAAAGGAGAAAGGGGCAGCCCAAGGTGGCTGCGCACCTCCCCCCTCCCCTAGTCCTATTAGGACTAGGAGAAGGTGGCCGGCCCCCTCTCCCTCTTTCCCCTCGGGGAATCCTAGTCCAACTAGGATTGGGGGGGGGGAGTCCTACTCCCGGAAGGAGTAGGACTCCTCCTGCGCCCTCCTCCTGGCCGGCGCCCCCCTCCCCCTTGGCTCCTTTATATACTGAGGTAGAGGCACCCCAGAAACACACAAGTTGATCCACGTGATCTATTCCTTAGCCGTGTGCGGTGCCCCCAGGGACCATAGTCCTCGATAATACTGTAGCGGAGTTTAGGCGAAGCCCTGCTGCTGTAGTACATCAAGATCGTCACCACGCCGTCGTGCTGACGGAACTCTTCCCCGACACTTTGCTGGATCGGAGTCCGGGGATCGTCATCGAGCTGAACGTGTGCTCGAACTCGGAGGTGCCGTAGTTTCGGTGCTTGATCGGTTGGATCGTGAAGACGTACGACTACTTCCTCTACGTTGCGTCATCGCTTCCGCAGTCGGTCTGCGTGGGTACGTAGACAACACTCTCCCCTCTCGTTGCTATGCATCACGTGATCTTGCATGTGCGTAGGAAATTTTTTGAAATTACTACGAAACCCAACAGTGGTATCAGAGCCTAGGTTATTTATGTTGATGCTATATGCACGAGTAGAACACAAGTGAGTTGTGGGCGATATAAGTCATACTGCCTACCAGCATGTCATACTTTGGTTCGGCGGTATTGTTGGACGAGAACACCCGGACCAACCTTACGCATACGCTTACGCGAGACCGGTTCCCCCGACGTGCTTTGCTCACAGGTGGCTTGCGGGCGACTGTCTCTCCAACTTTAGTTGAACCAAGTATGGCTACGCCCGGTCCTTGCGAAGGTTAAAACGGAGTCTATTTGACAAACTATCGTTGTGGTTTTGATGCGTAGGTGAGATTGGTTCTTACTTAAGCCCGTAGCAGCCACGTAAAACTTGCAACAACAAAGTAGAGGATGTCTAAGTTGTTTTTGCAGGGCATGTTGTGATGTGATATGGTCAAGGCATGATGCTGAATTTTATTGTATGAGATGATCATGTTTTGTAACCGAGTTATCGGCAACTGGCAGGAGCCATATGGTTGTCGCTTTATTGTATGCAATGAAATCGTGATGTAATGCTTTACTTTATTACTAAGCGGTAGTGATAGTCGTGGAAGCATAAGATTGGCGAGACGACAACGATGCTACGATGGAGATCAAGGTGTCCGCGCCGGTGACGATGGTGATCATAACGGTGCTTCGGAGATGGAGATCACAAGCACAAGATGATGATGGCCATATCATATCACTTATATTGATTGCATGTGATGTTTATCCTTTTATGCATCTTATCTTGCTTTGATTGACGGTAGCATTATAAGATGATCTCTCACTAAATTATCAAGAAGTGTTCTCCCTGAGTATGCACCGTTGCCAAAGTTCGTCGTGCCCAGACACCACGTGATGATCGGGTGTGATAAGCTCTACGTCCATCTACAACGGGTGCAAGCCAGTTTTGCACACGCAGAATACTCAGGTTAAACTTGACGAGCCTAGCATATGCAGATATGGCCTCGGAACACGGAGACCGAAAGGTCGAGCGTGAATCATATAGTAGATATGATCAACATAACGATGTTCACCATTGAAAACTACTCCATCTCACGTGATGATCGGTTATGGTTTAGTTGATTTGGATCACGTAATCACTTAGAAGATTAGAGGGATGTCTATCTAAGTGGGAGTTCTTAAGTAATTTGATTAAATTGAACTTAAACTTATCATGAACTTAGTACCTGATAGTATCTTGCTTGTTTAATGTTGATTGTAGATAGATGGCTCGTGCTGTGTTCCGTTGGAATTTAATGCGTTCCTTGAGAAAGCAAAAAGTTGAAAGATGGATGGTAAGCAAATTACTACGGACTGGGTCCGTAATTTGAGATTATCCTCATTGCTGCTCAGAAGAATTACGTCCTGGAAGCACCGCTAGGTGCCAGGCCTGCTGCTGGAGCAACACCAGATGTTATGAACGTCTGGCAGAGCAAAGCTGATGACTACTCGATAGTTCAGTGTGCCATGCTTTACGGCTTAGAATCGGGACTTCAACGACGTTTTGAACGTCATGGAGCATATGAGATGTTCCAGGAGTTGAAGTTAATATTTCAAGCAAATGCCCGGATTGAGAGATATGAAGTCTCCAATAAGTTCTATAGCTGCAAGATGGAGGAGAACAATTCTGTCAGTGAGCATATACTCAAAATGTCTGGGTATAATAATCAAAGATGGAGGAGAATAGCTCAAGCAGTGAGCATGTGCTCAGATTGTCTGGGTACTACAATCGCTTGAATCAAGTGGGAGTTAATCTTCCAGATAAAATAGTGATTGACAGAATTCTCTAGTCACCATCACCAAGTTAGTAGAACTTCGTGATGAACTATAGTATGCAAGGGATAACGAAACGATCCCAAGCTTTCGATGATGAAATCGATGAAGGTAGAAATCAAGAAAAACATCAAGTGTTGATGGTTGACAAGACCACTAGTTTCAAGAAAAGGGCAAAGGGAAGAAGGGGAACTTCAAGAACGGCAAGCAAGTTGCTTCAAGTGAAGAAGCCCAAGTCTAGACCTAAGCCTGAGACTAAGTGCTTCTACTGCAAAGGGACTGGTCACTGGAAGCAGAACTGCCCCAAGTATTTGGGATAAGAAGGATGGCAAAGTAACAAAGGTATATTTGATATACAATTATTGATGTGTATTTACTAGTGTTCATAGCAACCCCTCGGTATTTGATACTGGTTCAGTTGCTAAGAGTAGTAACTCGAAACGGGAGTTGCAGAATGAACAGAAACTAGTTAAGGGTGAAGTGACGATGTGTGTTGGAAGTAGTTCCAAGATTGATATGATCATCATCGCACACTCCCTATACTTTCGGGATTAGTGTTGAACCTAAATAAGTGTTATTTGGTGTTTGCGTTGAGCATGAATATGATTTGATCATGTTTATTGCAATACTTCATTTAAGTTAGAGAATAATTGTTGTTCTGTTTACATGAATAAAACCTTATATGGTATACACCCAATGAAAATGGTTCATTGGATCTCGATCGTAGTGATACACATATTCATAATATTGAAGCCAAAAGATGCAAAGTTAATAATGATAGTGCAACTTATTTGTGGCACTGCCGTTTAGGTCATATTGGTGTAAAGCGCATGAAGAAACTCCATGCTGATGGGCTTTTGGAATCACTTGATTATGAATCAGATGCTTGCGAACCATGCCTCATGGGAAAGATGACTAAGACTCCGTTCCCGAACAATGGAGCGAGCAACTGACTTATTGGAAATAATACATACTGATGTATGTATCCGATGAGTTGAGGCTCGCGGCGTATCGTTATTTTCTGACATTCACAGATGATTTGAGCAGATATGAGTATATCTACTTGATGAAACACAAGTCTGAAACATTTGAAAAGTTCAAAGAATTTCAGAGTGAAGTGGAGAATCATCGTAACAAAAATAAAAGTTTCTACGATATGATCGAGAAGTAAAATATTTGAGTTACGAGTTTGGCCTTCAGTTAAAAACAATGTGAAATAGTTTCACTACTCACGCCACCTGGAACACCACAAGTGTAATGGTGTGTCCGAACGTCATAACCGTACTTTATTAGATATGGTGCGATCTATGATGTCTCTTACCGATCTACCACTATCGTTTTGGGGTTATGCATTAGAGACAACTGCATTCACGTTAAATAGGGCACCAGTCTAAATCTATTGAGACGACACCGTATGAACTATGGTTTGGCAAGAAACCTAAGCTGTCGTTTCTTAAAGTTTGGGGTTGCGATGCTTATGTGAAAAAGTTCAACCTGATAAGCTCAAACCCAAATCGGAGAAATGCGTCTTCATAGGATACCCAAAGAGAACATGGGTACACCTTCTATCACAGATCCGAAGGCAAGATATCGTTGCTAAGAATGGATCCTTTCTAGAGAAGAGTTTCTCTCAAAAGAAGTGAGTGGGAGGAAAGTAGAACTTGATGAGGTAACTGTACCTGCTCCTTATTGGAAAGTAGTTCATCACAGAAATCTGTTCCTGTGACTACTACACCAATTAGTGAGGAAGCTAATGATGATGATCATGTAACTTCAGATCAAGTTACTACCGAACCTCGTAGGACCAGAGTGAGATCCGCACCAGAGTGGTACGGTAATCCTGTTCTGGAATCATGTTACTAGACCATGACGAACCTACGAACTATGAGGAAGCGATGATGAGCCCAGATTCCGCGAAATGGTTTGAGGCCATGAAATCCTGAGATGATCCATGTATGAGAACAAAGTATGGACTTTGGTTGACTTGCCCGATGATCGGCAAGCCATGAGAATAAATGGATCTTCAAGAGGAAGACGGACGCTGATAGTAGTTACTATCTACAAAGCTAATTGTCGCAAAAGTTTTTTGACAAGTTCAAGAGCTCGACTTGTTGCAAAAGGTTTTCGACAAGTTCAAGGGGTTGACTACGATGAGACTTTCTCACCCATAGCAATGCTTAAGTCTGTCCGAATCATGTTAGAAGTTGCCGCATTTTATGAAATCTAGCAAATGCATGTCAAAACTCCATTCCTTAATGGATTTCTTAAAGAAGAGTTGTATATGATGCAACCAGAAGGTTTTGTCGATCCTAAAGGTGCTAACAAAGTGAGCAAGCTCCAGCGATCCATCTATGGACTGGTGCAAGCATCTCGGAGTTGGAATATATGCTTTGATAAAGTGATCAAAGCATATGGTTTTATACAGACTTGCGGTGAAGCCTGTGTTTACAAGAAAGTGAGTGGGAGCACTACAACATTTCTGATAAGTATATGTGAATGACATATTGTTGATCAGAAATAATGTAGAATTTTCTGGAAAGCATAATGGAGTGTTTGAAAAGAGTTTTTCAAAGAAAGACCTCGATGAAGTTGCTTACACATTAAGCATCAAGATCTATAGAGATAGATCAAAACGCATGATGAGTTTTTTCAATGAGTACATACCTTGAGAAGATTTTGAAGTAGTTCAAAATGGAACAGTCAAAGAAGGAGTTATTGCCTGTGTTGCAAGGTGTGAAGTTGAGTAAAGACTCAAAACCCGACCACAACAGAAAATAGAAAGAGAATGAAAAGTCATTCCCTCTGCCTCAGTCATAGGTTCTATAAACTATGCTATGCTGTTTACCAGTCCTATTGTATACCTTAGAATGATTCTCGCAAGGGAGTACAATAGTGATCTAGGAGTAGATCACTAGACAGCGGTCAAAATTATCCTTAGAGGACTAAGGAAATATTTCTCGATTATGGAGGTGATAAAAGAGTTCGTCGTAAAGAGTTACTCTAAATCTCGATCTGGATACATATTGAAAGTGGGAGCAATTAGCTAGAGTAGCTCCGTGTAGAGCATTGTATGACATAGAAATTTGCAAATACATACGGATCTGAATGTTGCAGACCCGTAGGCTAAACTTCTCTCACAAGCAAAACATGATCACTCTTTGGGTGTTAATCACATAGCGATGTGAACTAGATTATTGACTCTAGTAAACCCTTTGGGTATTAGTCACATGGAGATGTGAACTAATCACATAAAGATGTGAACTAGATTATTGACTCTAGTGCAAGTGGGAGACTGAAGGAAATATGCCCTAGAGGCAATAATAAAGTTATTATTTATTTCCTTATATCATGATAAATGTTTATTATTCATGCTAGAATTGTATTAACCGGAAACATAATACATGTGTGAATACATAGACAAACAGAGTGTCACTAGTATGCCTCTACTTGACTAGCTCGTTGATCAAAGATGGTTATGTTTCCTAACCATAGACATGAGTTGTCATTTGATAAACGGGATCACATCATTAGGAGAATGATGTGATTGACTTGACCCATTCCGTTAGCTTAGCACTTGATCGTTTTAGTTTACTGCTATTGCTTTCTTCATGACTTATACATGTTCCTATGACTATGAGATTATGCAACTCCCGATTACCGGAGGAACACTTTGTGTGCTACCAAACGTCACAACGTAACTGGGTGATTATAAAGGTGCTCTACAGGTGTCTCCGATGGTACTTGTTGAGTTGGCATAGATCAAGATTAGGATTTTGTCACTCCGATTGTCGGAGAGGTATCTCTGGGCCCTCTCGGTAATGCACATCACTATAAGCCTTGCAAGCAATGAAACTAATAAGTTAGTTGCGGGATGATGCATTATGAAAACGAGTAAAGAGACTTGCCGGTAATGAGATTGAACTAGGTATTGAGATACCGACGATCGAATCATGGGAAAGTAACATACCGATGACAAAGGGAACAACGTATGTTGTTATGCGGGTTGACCGATAAAGATCTCCATAGAATATGTAGGAGCCAATATGAACATCCAGGTTCCACTATTGGTTATTCACTGGAGACGTGTCTTGGTCATGTCTACATAGTTCTCGAACCCGTAGGGTCCGCACGCTTAACGTTAGGTGACGATCGGTATTATGAGTTTATGTGATTTGATGTACCGAAGGTAGTTCGGAGTCCCGGATGAGATCGGGGACATGACGAGGAGTCTCGAAATGGTCGAGACATAAAGATCGATATATTGGATGACTATATTCGGACATCGGAAAGGTTCCGAGTGATTCAGGTATTTTTCGAAGTACCGGGGAGTTACGGGAATACGGGGAAGAAGTATTGGGCCTCATTGGCCAAGTGGTGGAAGAGAGGAGGCAGGGCACGCGGCCCAAACCGAATTGGACCAGGGGTCTGGCTGAAAGAACATGTGGTGCCCCCATGTTTGGTTTTGGTAATTGATGACAATCTCTATGGACTAATGGTTGCCTTGAGTTATATTTGAAGGTTTTGTCCATAGGATTTTCTAGGAGTACATGTGTTGGTTTCAAGGAGAGTTTGTATCGACCAAGGTGCTATTCAAGGAATTACCTAAATATTGGTCATGTGAGAGTTGAGCTTATTGCAAGCATGTCTTGAAGAAGAAGATTGTGTGATCATTCATGCTTACCTTCAAGGCATCATCCAAATGAAGAGAGTTGGAAAGGTTCAAGGTTGATCAAGACTAAGTAGAGAGTGAATCAAGTTGATCAAATCACAAAGCATAGAAGATGTACCGAGAGGGATAAAGTGATCCCATGGTACGGTAAGCATTGACCATTACACTTTGTGTACTAACCCATAGTCTTCGTGAGAGTTCCTTGTGAGGTTAGGTTGCGGTGTGCAAATTCAAGTGAAGCATCACGAAGAGATCAAATGCTTGACGCTTGCCTTCCATTGTGGTGACAATGGACTTGTGAATATGTTTGGAAGAGTGGCTCACCCATAGTGGAGTATGGGGGAGCAACCAACTAGTCTTCATCGAGCCAACACAATCAAGAAAGGTGGTCCAACTTGAGGGAGTCAAGATCGTCATCATCTAGCTCAAGTGGACCATGTGCAAGGCAAAGGTTTTCCCTTGATAGGTTTTCTATTTTACCGGTCTCATGATGGTGGTTGGGAGACCGGGTTATTGGATCGATTGACGTACTATCAAGGGGGGCTCTCGATGAGTAGCTTGATCGTATCATTCGTAGAGAGCTCAAACCATTGCATCCTTCCATCATATTTCTTGGTTCTTGTTTGCTTATCTTTGTGAGTCTTATAGCTTATGGTCATCTTGATGACAAGCTTGCGTTGATCGAAAACGGAGTTTGCATGCATCTTCTATGATGTTTTCGGTGTTGGAGGTTTTACAGGTCTTTTCCGAGGAAGGGTTGATACGTCTCCAACGTATCTATAATTTTTGATAGTTCCATGCTATTATATTATCAACCTTCGATGTTCTATATGCATTTATATGCTATTTTATATGATTTTTGGGACTAACCTATTAACATAGAGCCCAATGCCAGTTTCTGTTTTTTTCCTTGTTTTGAGTTTTATAGAAAAGGAAAACCAAACGGAGTCCAATTGACGTGCCAATTTTTGACGATTTTTTATGGACCAAAAGAAGACCCCGGAGTAAAAGAGTTGGGCCAGGAGAGTCCCGGGCTGCCCACGAGGGTGGGGGGCGCGCCCACCGCCTGGGCGTGGTCCCCTGCCTCGCGGACAACCCGGACACCCCCCTGACGTGAGACCTACGCCAAAAAATCCTATAAATACTGAAACCTCCAGAAAACAGAATAGATCTGGAGTTCCGCCGCCAGAAGCCTCCGTAGCCACCGAAAGCCAATCTAGACCCGTTCCGGCACCCTGCCAGAGGGGGGAATCCCTCTCCGGTGGCCATCTTCATCATCCCGGTGCTCTCCATGACGAGGAGGGAGTAGTTCTCCCTCGGGGATGAGGGTATGTACCAGTAGCTATGTGTTTGATCTCTCTCTCTGTCTCTCTCTCTCTCTCTCTCGTGTTCTTGAGGTGATACGATCTTGATGTATCGCGATCTTTGCTATTATATTTGGATCTTATGATGTTTCCCCCCTCTACTCTCTTGTAATGGATTGAGTTTTCCCTTTGAAGTTATCTTATCGGATTGAGTCTTTTAAGGATTTGAGAACACTTGATGTATGTCTTGCGTGGGATACCTGTGGTGACAATGGGGTATTCTATGATCCACTTGATGTATGTTTTGGTGATCAACTTGCGGGTTTCGTGACCTTGGGAATCTATGCATAGGGGTTGGCACATGTTTTTGTCTTGACTCTCTGGTAGAAACTTTGGGGCACTCTTTGAGGTTCTATGTGTTGGTTGAATAGATGAATCTGAGATTGTGTGATGCATATCGTATAATCATACCCACGGATACTTGAGGTGACATTGGAGTATCTAGGTGACATTAGGGTTTTGGTTGATTTGTATCTTAAGGTGTTATTCTAGTACGAAGTCTAGGGCTATTTGTGACACTTATAGGAATAGACCAACGGATTGATTGGAAAGAATAACTTTGAGGTGGTTTCGTACCCTACCATAATCTCTTCGTTTGTTCTCCGCTGTTAGTGACTTTCGAGTGACTCTTTGTTTCATGTTGAGGGATAGTTATGTGATCCAATTATGTATTATTGTTGAGAGAACTTGCACTAGTGAAAGTATGAACCCTATTCCTTGTTTCCTAGCATTGCAATACCGTTTGTGCTCACTTTTATCATTAGTTACCTTGCTGTTTTTATATTTTCAGATTAGAAAAACCTTTATCTACCATCCATATACCACTTGTATCACCATCTCTCCGCCGGACTAGTGCACCTATACAATTTACCATTGTATTGGGTTTGTTGGGGACACAAGAGACTCTTTGTTATTTGGCTGCAGGGTTGCTTGAGAGAGACCATCTTCATGCTACGCCTCCTACGGATTGATAAACCTTTGGTCATCCACTTGAGGGAAATTTGCTACTGTCCTACAAACCTCTGCACTTGGAGGCCCAACAACGTCTACAAGAAGAAGGTTGTGTAGTAGACATCAAGCTCTTTTCTGGCGCCGTTGCCGGGGAGGTGAGTGCTTGAAGGTATATCTTTAGATCTTGCAATCGAGTCTTTTAGTTTCTTGTTTTATCACTAGTTTAGTTTATAAAAGAAAATTACAAAAAAATGGAATTAAGTTTGCCTCATACGCTTCATCTTTTTAATATCTTTCGTGAGTATGATGGAAAGGAAAATTGTGCCAAAGTGCTAGAAGAGGAATGTATTAAAATGTTTGGCACTAAATCTTTGAATGATGAGCATGATTGCAATGTTGTTAGTATGAACTCCTTGAATATCCATAGTACTAATGATGATTGCACTAGTTATGATGAAAATGTCTCCTATAAACATGTCAATTTTTGTGGAGTGCATTGGGTTTGCATGTACACACCAAATAGGGAAGATAGATATTGCAAGAGGCATAAGCATTTAGAAACTAAATTGTTGCAAGAAAGGCTAGATGTTTGTGCTGAAAATTTAAATTTCTTAGCCGTACCTCTGAACTTCGCAATGAACGTGATCATTTCAGTACCCAATGCAAATTGTTTCATGATCGTATCGTGTCCAAAAATTGTGATGACTTGATTTCTCTTGCACATCATAATGAACTTAGTTTGCTCTTGGGTTATGAAGAAATTAAACGTATAACTAAGGTTATTCTAGAATTTGCCCTTTATAGAGTTCTTAATTTGGATCTAGGAGAAATTTATATGTATTATGAGGTGAATTGCATTGAAAACCCTTATATTGCCAATTACATAAAGAAAAGAAAACAAATAGAGGATGAAGAGAATACTAATGAAAGGGAAGAGACTTCTGAATATCCTCCTATTATTTCTTATGATGAATCAGGTAACGTGGAGGCGCCTTCTATTCAACCAATCTCATTAATAAGGAGCTCCAAAAAGAGGACTGAACCCACACATGATGTGGTGAAAAAGAAGAAAAGAAAAAGGAAGAGATGTAAAAAGATATCTCTCCCAAATAATGCTGCTCCTATTACTGTTGTGCCTCATGAAAATATAATTGTGGAAGATGATGCACTTGGTGATGATCTCGTTATGCCTATTGCTTGTTGTGATGATTATGATTGGGAAGATAATGATACTTCTTATGATCTTGAAAATCTTTTTGGCACTTGCTTGGAAGAATATGGTAATTGCTATACTATTGGTGCTATCCATGCTATTGATGATGAGAGTGATTATGCTTATGATATGAAAAGGCCCAAGCTTGGGGATGATATGTTTGAAGAAGATGATGTTTTTGAGAATATATTTGCTGCAATTAATGTTTGTCCCAAGCTTGGGGATGCTGCGTTTAATGAAGATGATATTTTTAGTCTCCCAAGTCTTGATATGCAAACTTATAATGATGATAGCATGCCTCATACTTATTATGATTACATTGATGAAAGTGGATTTGGAGAGGTCATGACTTATTTAGTAATGATTCCACTATCTTGGAAGAGGTTTCAATCGATTATGATGAGAAAAAAGTTGCTACTTATGATAATTATTGTGATGATACATATGCTATAAAAAGTAGTGATGATTATATTTATAAAACTTGTCATGATTATGATTACCCTTTTTCTAAACATTACTCTTTTAATGTGGAAACAATTTATAGTATTCGAGTCTCTTATGATACTCCCACTATTCCGATTGAGAAGAATTTTGCTTATGTGGAGAGTAATAAAACTTATATGCTTGTAGATTATGAAAAGAATGCTTTATGTGATAGTTATATTATTTAATTCATTCATGATTCTACTGAAAATTATTATGAGGGAGGAACATATGCTTGTAGGAATTGCAATAATTTCAAGTTTCCTCTCTATGTGCTTAAAATTTTGAAGTTATGCTCGTTTTTCCTTCCTATGCTAGTTGATTATTGTTTCCATAAATTGTTTGATCACAAAATCCCTATGCATAGGAAGTGGGTTAGACTTAAATGTGCTATTCATATCCTTCATGATGCTCTCTTTATGTTACAATTCTTATCTTTTATGTGAGCATCGTTGAAATCATCATGCCTAGCTCGGGGCGATAAACGATAGCGCTTGTTGGGAGGCAACCCAATTTTATTTTAGCTCCTTGCTTTTTGTTCATGTTTAGTAATAAATAATTCATATAGCCTCTGTATATATGTGGTTTTATTTTTTTATTTAGTGTTTGTGCCAAGTAGAACCTTTGGGAAGACTTGGGGAAAGTCTTTGCGATCATGCTGTAAAAAACAGAAACTTTAGCGCTCACGAGAATTGATGCCAGTTTTTATTGGAGAGTGATATTGAGTTAATTCTTTTTGCATATGATTAATAGACAAATTACTCAGGTCCTGAAATTTATTTTAGAATTTTTGGGGTTCCATAAGTATACGTTTTATCCAGATTACTACAGACTGTTCTGTTTTTGACAGATTCTGTTTTTCGTGTGTTGTTTGCTTATTTTAATGAATCTATGGCTAGTAAAAGAGTTTATAAACCATAGAGAAGTTGGAATACAGTAGGTTTAACACCAATATAAATAAGAATGAGTTCATTACAGTACCTTGAAGTTGGTGTTTTTTTTCACTAACGCGAGCTTATGAGTTTTCTGTTTAAGTTTTGTGTTGTGAAGTTTTCAAGTTTTGGGTAAAGATTCGATGGACTATGGAATAAGGAGTGGCAAGAACCTAATATTGGGGATGCCAAGCACCACAAGTTAATATTAAGGACAACCAAGATACTAAAGCTAGGGGATTCCCCGGAAGGCGTCCCCTTTCGTCTTTTCACTTCATCGGTAACTTTACTTGGAGCTATATTTTTTATTTACCACATGATATGTGTTTTGCTTGGACGTCATTTTTATTTTATTTAGTTTGCTGCTGTTGAATAAAATACCAAGATCTGAAATTTTAAATGTAGAGAGTCTTCACATAGTTGCCATAATTATTCGACTACTCATTGATCTTCACTTATATCATCAAAGTTAGTTTGTGCTCTAGTGCTTCACTTATATAATTTTTAGGACACGATGGTGTTTTATGTTATTAGAAATTAATTAACTATCATGATTCACTTATATCATTTTGAGAGTCTTAGAACAGCATGAGTTTTCTTTGGTTATGAAACTAGTCCCTAATATGATGGGCATCCAAGAGGGATATAATAAAATCTTTCATATGAAGTGCATTGAATACTATGAGTAGTTTGATACTTGATGATTGTTTTGAGATAGAGGATGGTAATATTAGAGTCATTCTAGTTGAGTAGTTGTGAATTTGAGAGATACTTGTGTTAAAGTTTGTGATTCCCGTAGCATGCACGTATGGTGAACCGTTATGTGATGAAGTCGGAGCATGATTTATTTATTGATTGTCTTCCTTATGAGTGGCGGTCGGGGATGAGCGATGGTCTTTTCCTACCAATCTATCCCCCTAGGAGCATGCGCGTAATACTTTGTTTCGATAACTAATTGATTTTTGCAATAAGTATGTGAGTTCTTTATGACTAATGTTGAGTCCATGGATTATACGCACTCTCACCCTTCCACCATTGCTAGCATCTCTAGTACCGCACAACTTTCGCTGGTACCATAAACCCACCATATATCTTCCTCAAAACAGCCACCATACCTACCTATTATGGCATTTCCATAGCCATTCCAAGATATATTTCCATGCAACTCTCCACCATTCCGTTTATTATGACACGCTTCATCATTCTCATATTGCTTTGCATGATCATGTAGTTGACATCTTATTTGTGGCAAAGCCACCGTTCATAATTCTTCCATACATGTCACTCTTGAGTCATTGCACATCCCGGTACACCACCGGAGGCATTCACATAGAGTCATATTTTGTTCTAAGTATCGAGTTGTAATTCTTGAGTTATAAGTAAATAAAAATGTGATGATCATCATTATTAGAGCATTGTCCCAGTGAGGAAAGGATGATGGAGACTATGATTCCCCCACAAGTCGGGATGAGACTCCGGTCGAAAAAATAAAAATAAATAAATAAAAAGGCCAAAGAAGCCCAAATAAAAAAAGAGAGAAAAAAAGAGGACATAAAAAAGAGAGAAAGGCCCAAAAAAATGAGAGAAAAAGAGACAAGGGACAATGCTACTATCCTTTTACCACACTTGTTCTTCAAAGTAGCACCATGATCTTTATGATAGAGAGTCTCCTATGTTGTCACTTTCATATACTAGTGGGAATTTTACATTATAGAACTTGGCTTGTATATTCCAATGATGGGCTTCCTAAAAATGCCTTAGGTCTTCGTGAGCAAGCAAGTTGGATGCACACCCACTAGTTTCTTTTGTCGAGCTTTCATACACTTATAGCTCTAGTGCATCCGTTGCATGGCAATCCCTACTCACTCACATTGATATCTATTGATGGGCATCTCCATAGCCCGTTGATACGCCTAGTTGATGTGAGACTATCTTCTCCTTTTTGTCTTCTCCACAACCACCATTCTATTCCACCTATAGTGCTATGTCCATGGCTCACGCTCATGTATTGCGTGAAGATTGAAAAGTTTGAGAACATCAAAAGTATGAAACAATTGCTTGGCTTGTCATCGGGGTTGTGCATGATTTAAATATGTTGTGTGGTGAAGATGGAGCATAGCCAGACTATATGATTTTGTAGGGATAGCTTTCTTTGGCCATGTTATTTTGAGAAGACATGATTGCTTTGTTAGTATGCTTGAAGTATTATTATTTTTATGTCAATATTAAACTTTTGTCTTGAATCTTATGGATCTGAATATTCTTGCCACAATAAAGAGAACTACATGGATAAATATGTTAGGTAGCATTCCACATCAAAAATTCTGTTTTTATCATTTACCTACTCGAGGACGAGCAGGAATTAAGCTTGGGGATGCTGATACGTCTCCAACGTATCTATAATTTTTGATTGTTCCATGCTATTATATTATCAACCTTGGATGTTTTATATGCATTTATATGCTATTTTATATGATTTTTGGGACTAACCTATTAACCTAGAGCCCAGTGCCAGTTTCTGTTTTTTCCTTGTTTTTGAGTTTTACAGAAAAGGAATACAAACGGAGTCTAATTGACGTGCCAATTTTTTACGATTTTTTATGGACCAAAAGAAGACCCCGGAGTAAAAGAGTTGGGCCAGGAGAGTCCCGGGCTGCCCACGAGGGTGGGGGGCGTGCCCACCCCCTGGGCGTGGGCCCTGCCTCATGGACAACCCGGAGACCCCCCTGACGTGAGACCTACGCAAAAAAAAATCCTATAAATACTGAAACCTCCAGAAAACAGAATAGATCTGGAGTTCCACCGCCAGAAGCCTCCGTAGCCACCGAAAGCCAATCTAGACCTGTTCCCGCACCCTGCCGGAGGGGAATCCCTCTCCGGTGGCCATCTTCATCATCCTGTGCTCTCCATGACGAGGAGGGAGTAGTTCTCCCTCGGGGCTGAGGGTATGTACCAGTAGCTATGTGTTTGATCTCTCTCTCTCTCTCGTGTTCTTCAGGTGATACGATCTTGATGTATCACGAGCTTTGCTATTATTGTTGGATCTTATGATGTTTGCCCCCTCTACTCTCTTGTAATGGATTGAGTTTTACCTTTGAAGTTATCTTATCGGATTGAGTCTTTTAAGGATTTGGGAACACTTGATGTATGTCTTGCGTGGGATACCTGTGGTGACAATGGGGTATTCTATGATCCACTTGATGTATGTTTTGGTGATCAACTTGCGGGTTTCGTGACCTTGGGAATCTATGCATAGGGGTTGGCACATGTTTTTGTCTTGACTCTCTGGTAGAAACTTTGGGGCACTCTTTGAGGTTCTATGTGTTGGTTGAATAGATGAATCTGAGATTGTGTGATGCATATCGTATAATCATACCCACGGATACTTGAGGTGACATTGGAGTATCTAGGTGACATTAGGGTTTTGGTTGATTTGTATCTTAAGGTGTTATTCTAGTACGAAGTCTAGGGCTATTTGTGACACTTATAGGAATAGACCAACGGATTGATTGGAAAGAAAAACTTTGAGGTGGTTTCGTACCCTACCATAATATCTTCGTCTGTTCTCCGCTATTAGTTACTTTGAGAGTGACTCTTTGTTGCATGTTGAGGGATAGTTATGTTTTTTTAGGAACGAGGTAGTTATGTGGTCCAATTATGTATTATTGTTGAGAGAACTTGCACTAGTGAAAGTATAAACCCTAGGCCTTGTTTCCTTGCATTGCAATACCGTTTGTGCTCACTTTTATCATTAGTTACCTTGCTGTTTTTATATTTTCAGATTACAAAACCTTTATCTACCATCCATATACCACTTGTATCACCATCTCTTCACCAAACTAGTGCACCTATACAAATTACCATTGTATTGGGTGTGTTGGGGAAACAAGAGACTCTTTGTTATTTGGTTGCAGGGTTGCTTGAGAGAGACCATTCATCCTACGCCTCCTATAGATTGATAAACCTTGGGTCATCCACTTAAGGGAAATTTGCTACTGTCCTACAAACCTCTGCACTTGGAGGCCCAACAATGTCTACTAGAAGAAGGTTGTGTAGTAGACACCAAGGGTTCTCACCATTTTCTTATGATCCTTTTCTCATTTGCTTCTTATTGTTAGTTCTTTCAAGATTGTGTTAGCCCTTGTCGCTAGCTTTCCAACAAACTTGGTTTCGTTGAATTCGGAGTCCGTTTGCAGAAGTTGTGGCTATTTTGGTAAAGGCTGCAGCGGTACTACCGCGGCTAGAGCAGATGTAATTTTTTAATACCGCTCCCGAGCTATACTAGCGCGGCTCCTGAGCGGTAGTACCACTCCGGACCAAAATCTCGTGTTTTGCTCAGCATAAGTAGGCACGGAAGTTTTTTGTACCGCTCGCAAGCAGTAGTACCGCTACCATTTGCGGTAGTACCGCTATCCTAGCGGTAACTGAGGTCGAGCGGTAGTACCGTCTCCGGCGGTTCTACTGGCCTTTTTCCTCCCCACTGTTGTTTTTTCAAAGGGGTACTACCACCCTAGCGGTAATACCTCCTTGGAGCGGTAGTACCGCTCTGTGCGGGCTGGGAGCATAACGGTTGGATTTTTCCCCACCAATAAAAGGGGTCTTCTTCCCCAATGAACCTTATCTCTTTAGCTCGTGTTCTTCCCCATTGTTGACCTTCTTCGAGCTTGCTAAACTCTCAATCCCTCCAATGATTCTTCCCTAGTTCTTGAGGGAAAAAGAGAGAGGAGATCTAGATCCACGTTTCCACCAATCACTTTCTCCTCTAAGTGAGGGGAACCCCTTGGATCTAGATCTTGGAGTTCTTGGTGTTCTCCTTCTTGTTCTTCCTCTCATTTTCCTCCCTAGCATTAGTTGCTTCAGTGGGATTTGAGAGAGAAGGACTTGGGCACTCCGTGTGCCCTTGCCATTGCATTTGGTGCATCGGTTTGAGTTCTCCACGGTGATACGTGGAAGTTACAAGTTGAGAAGCTTATTACTCTTGGGTGCTTGGTACCCTTGAGCTTGTTCCTCTTGGGTGCTTGGGTGCCCTAGATGATTGGTGGTGTCCGGAGCTCAATCATTGTGGTGTAAACTCCGGGCAAGCGTCGGGGTATCCAATTAGGTTGTGGAGATCGTTCCGAGCAATTTGACGGGTTTCGGTGACCGCCCCCAAGGGTTTCCAAAGTGTACGGGTTCGGTGACCGCCCCCAAGGGTTGCCATTTGTACGGGTTCGGTGACCGCCCTCAAGGGTCCCTTAGTGGAATCACGGCATCTTGCATTGTGCGAGGGCGTGAGGAGATTACGGTGACCCTAGTGGCTTCTTGGGGAGCATTGTGCCTCCACACCGCTCCAAACGGAGATTAGCATCCGCAAGGGTGTGAACTTCGGGATACATCATCGTCTCCGCGTGCCTCGATTATCTCTTACCCGAGCCCTTTACTTATGCACTTTATTTGTGATAGCCATATTGTTCTTGGTCATATATCTTGCTATCACATAGTTGCTTATCTTGCTTAGCATAAGTTGTTGGTGCACATAGGTGAGCCTAGTTGTTTTAGGTTTTGTGCTTGACAAATTAACCGCTAGGTTTATTCCGCATTTGTTCAAGCCTAAACCATAATTATTTTAAAACGCCTATTCACCCCCCACTAGGGGACATCCACGATCTTTCAATTGGTATCAGAGCCTCGTCTCTCTTTATTAGGCTTTACCGCCTAGAGAGTAAATATGTCGACTAGGGGTTTAGGATTCTTTGACACTCTTAGTTTTGATGGCACAAATTTTGATGTTTGGGTAATTCGCATGCTTAATCTCTTTAGGGTCATAGACCCAAATTTAGAGCGAATTGTAGATATGGGTTTTTCTTCTCCAAAGGATCCCCAAAGATTATCTTTAGAGGATGAGAAAAACTCTTATCTCAATGGTCAAGCTTCTAATGTGCTTTTCGATGCTTTGAGCAATGCAGTTATATTTCAACTCATGCCGTTCCGGGATGCTCATGAGTTGTGGACAAAGCTTCAAGATAAATATGGTGTGTCCAAGATTTGTGGGGATGATTGTTCTCCCTCCACCACCGGCCGTGTTGCTTTCTCAACTTCTACTACATCACCCACATGTGGTTTGCCACAAGGTAATGATATGGTGAGTAGTGGTGGTCATTGCAATGATGATAGTGTGCTTATCATTGATGACTCTTCATCACTATCTTATTGCAATGCTCCACCTTTGGACTTCAACACTCCGAGCTCTCTAAATGTTTCACATGCTTGTGTTGATAGTCCTTGCATATCATGTAGAAATTTCTTTACTAAATCTCATGATGATATGCTTGTTATGTCTTGTTCCCATGAACAAAATGCATCTATTTCCTCGAATTGTTGTGCTAACAATGTAGAGGAAACCCAACACCCCATGGAACAACATGTGGTCATGAATGGTGCCTCAAGGGATCCTACATCATCATCGATTGCGTTTTGCCTTATGGCTAAGGCTTGAAAGGTATCTCCCACTTTGAATCCCAATATATCTTGTGATGATGTTAGTGATGAAGAGAATGATACCGTCGCCTCCTTAAAAATTAAGGGAGAAATTATTTTTAAAGCTCTTCATAAGAATAAAATTTCTCATTCCAACTTCATGGAAATCATGCCTATTGCTATTGAGGGAAAGAAATATATTGATGAGTTGGAATCTCGTCTTGAGGAGCATGAGGTCACCATTGATAAAATGGAAGGTCATGAGCGTGATTACGCTAATGAGATTGCGGACCTCTCTCAAGCTCTTGAACTTGAACAAACCACCAAGGAATCTCTTGAGGAGACTTTTGCTCTAGAATTATCTAGACTGAAGGAATCTCATGATAGAGCTCCTGAGGTGGCCAATGTTTTTGAAACTAAAAATGCTAAGCTTGAAGTTGCTCATGCTAGACTCCTTGAGGATTTTAAGCACCTCGAAAATGGCTCAAGGATCATCAAGGGTGAGCTCATCAAACTCACTGAGTCTCATGATCAACTTGAAGCTTCTTATTTAAAAGATCTTGCCAAGTTGTCCTCTCCTATTGTTGTTAATGATGATGCTTGTGCTACTAACTCTATTACTTGTGAAGCATCCATTTTGAAGGAGAACGTTGAGCTACGGGCTCAACTTGAGTTGCTATCTAGCAATTATGGGAAATTGGAAGAAAGCAATGAAAAGCTCTCAAGCTCTCATGATGATCTTCTAGTATCCCATAATGTGCTAAAGATAGCACATGAGGCCATGATTGCTAAGGTAACATCTAGTGAGCCTCATGTGGACACTAGCACTACTTTTAGCCAAAATGCTATATTGCCTTGTGCTAGTCCTCGCGATTCATCCGTGCATAACATTGGTACATCTTGTGATGAATTTCTTTCCTTGCCTTGTTGCTCTAACAATGAAGATTATACTTCCTCTAGTGCTTGTGTTGAGACTAACCATGTAGAGGAAATCAAAGAGCTCAAGGCCCAAGTCACTTCTTTGAAGAAAGATTTGGAAAAGTGTCATGAAGGGAGGTCCATACTCAACAATATCTTGAGTGTACAAAAATCCCCCAATGACAAAGGTGGACTTGGATTCAACTCCAATAAGAAGAAGAAGTCCAAGAGCAACAAGAAGAAGGGCCAAAAACAATTCAAGAATTCGGCCAAGATAATTTGCTTCAAGTGCAAAACTGAAGGGCATCATGTTAGATCTTGCCCTTTGAAGAAGAAGGCCATTAGTGACAAGCAACAAGGGAAGCGGCCACAAGTTCACTCTCATTCTCAACCTCAAGTTGAAGAAATGCCTCTTCCCAAGAAAACTCAAGCTAATGCTTCTCAAGTTGAGAAATCAAGTAAGAAGAAAGTAAAGAGTAGACGTTGCTACCTATGTCGTGAAAAAGGTCACGTCGTTTCTTCATGCACAAATGGTAACTTATCCAACCCTATTCTAATTGATGATATCTATTCTCTTGGGAAGGATAAGGTTGGCAATGTGTTTGACAAATTTGTTGGTGCTCAAAGTGGTGTCAAGAAAAGAACCATTTGGGTAGCCAAGCCTATTGTGACTAACCTCTTAGGACCCAACTTGGTTGGGGACCAACTAGCTCATACTTGATCAATAGGTGTTGTTGGAGGTCATTGGAGACTTGGCTACATTATGAAGAATTAAGGGGACTTCATCATTCTTATTGTCTCAAGCCAAGTCATTCGGATTATCAAGTTTCTATCATATATCCAATGTTCCTCCTTGCGGTAACTCGTGCTTAAAGTGTCTACATTGATAGTTACTTGCCCCTTTGCATGTTTAGTTTTGTTCCTTGCATGTGTTTCTATATGTTGTGCCTCTAACTTGATTATCTTGAGCAATCAAGTATGTGTGTGTTGGTTTGCACATCATGTACGTGTGTGTCATGCGTTGAGCCTTTTGCATCTTGTTTATTTCTTAGTTGGCTCTTGTGAGAGATTAATGGAATATCCCATTATGGGGGAGTGATGTGCTTTGTGCACTTCACAATCCTATAAAGGTGGGTACATGGGGAATACCACTTAGTATTGGTATTGCAAGCTTATCTAGTCGCTATGTGGTATGTCCTCTCATGAGAAATTCAAATTCTAAATAGTCCATTAATTATCTCTGGTTGGATCCTTTTATTTGCCTCTTGTTTATCCTTAATTGGTATCACATTATGGGGGAGTAATATGCTATATGTATATTACTAGCCTAGAAAATGTGTACATTTGAGATATTGTCACCTAGAGTTGATATTGTAAATTATCTTGTTCCTAGGTGGCATGTTAGCTCTACAAGTTGCATTTTGCTTTTTGTTTGGCGTGAAGATGATGTCGGATATCCTTGCTATCTGCCACCAGTAATTATTTCCATTTACTTCTTGTATTTTGACAATTGGTACACACTTGTGTGGTAGAATTTATTGATCATCTTTACATTTGCGTTTGCTTTTATTTGCCTTCCCTTTGCCAAGGAATGTATCAACTCCCTTTGTCTTCCATACCACTTGTGGATCTTGTTTATTTCTTGATCTTGTCTAGTGCTTTCTAGATATAGTGAAAGTGGTGATCCCACCTTGTGCATTTTGTATTCAAATGCAAATTCTCTATAATGCACTAGTCTTGGGGGAGCTATCCTATTTTCTATAAAACACTCTTGCGATCCTTATCAAGTGTGTGTTGGTGGAAGGCAAGCCGTTTTCGTTTTGGTACTTTGTGCCATCATGAAACTTTGTAGAGAGCTTGGTTTGTTTGGAACCATCCTCTCTTTTGGGGGTTTGATATCTTTTTAGTGGGTATCAATGGATATCTCATTCCTTGATGTATCTTTCAATTGATATCCTCCAAGTGATGATTTATTCATTTGGTATCTTTTCTTCTCTTGGTATTTCTTTGTCATTTGGTATCGGTTCTTGAAAGTCTTGAGCATGCATATTAACTTCGTGTAGTATCTTTGGCATGCTTTCTTTCTTTGACCCAATATATAGGGGAAACTCCACCAAGTCTCAAATTGGATGAGATGTGCATGAAATTCATTTTTGTATCTATATGCACATTTTTATGTGGAGTTTGTCCTATGTATTGTTGGTTCTCTAACTCTTTGGTCCCAATGAGTTTGGGTACCATTTTGTTTGTGTTTTTGTTGTAGGAACAATTGGAGATACATTGGATGCTCGGCTCACTCACAAGGAAGGTGTTGTCATCATGTGCTTATTGGAGTCGAGCTAGGATGATCAATGAACTACTATCTACCTTCAATTGGTATCTACTACATCCTTCCAATGTTAACTCGGTAACAAGTATCTTCATAATCTTCATGCACACATTTCTTGCATCAACCTTGTGTAGGTTGTATCATGGCATGTTATTCATTCATTCGTGTGATACTTGTTTCCTTTCTCAAAGCATCTCGACGATGATCTCATGTTGCTAGTTGTGATGTCTTTGATGGGTGTGTGGTAGGAATTCATTTATATACAATAAGACCATATCTAGCCATGTGCAATGCTTCCAAGCAAATATCTTATTGGTATATGTATGACCTCCCTTTGGATATCTTGTTCCTCATGTTGTAACTATTTCGGGTGTACATCCTTCTTTGTAGATATATATCATCATGATTTCGTCTACCTAGAATCTTATACACTTGAGAGAAGTTGCATATCTAGTTGATATCCTTTCTTTCACGTCCACCTTGTCTTTCTTATGTTATTTCTTTGGTGGCTCCGTGAAAGCTTTTGCCTTGAGTGCGTGTCTTCTATCGTTGCATCTTGATGCACTATTGTGTGGTGAAGATTATTTTCCTCATGCTTATCTTTACGAGGCTTTTGCCATCTTAATTGGTATCCCTCATCTTGATGAGGCTTTCATCTTCTATTTTCACCACAGGTTGTCACAAGAATAGGTTCTTTATATGCTTATTAGTAAGCTTGTGAACCCATTTGCTAGTTGTGAGTGGGAATGATAGGCCGTGCACCGTGTGCCTCATTCTTTCAAGACTTTATTGATGCTTAATGCTCATCCGTACATTAGGCTTCTCAAGTGCATTGCCTTGACTCACTCACATCATTTTGGTTGAGCCCATTCTTAAGTTGCCTCTTTTACATGTTGCTCAAGCATGTGTTTGTTGCAAGTACTAGGCTTCGTTTCGTATGCTCACTTGCACTTGTTGTAAGTTTCTGTTGATTTTGGGGGAGCTATGATCCTATTTTGCGCACTTTGTATCCAAATACAAAAATTCTTATGTGTGCCCAAATCATGGGGAGCTTCTATAGTTTCCTTAGAACACTCCTCTGCTCATATCATAATATCCTTATTCATGTGGCTCGTAGGAACTTTGGTCTAGTTGGTTCAATTGATATCCTTTGATTGCTTGCTTCAATTGGTTTCTTTTGATTGCTTGATTGCTTTCGTCTCTCTTTGTTATGTCCTTGTGGCATATCATTCTTTAGCAATGTTTGTGCCTCAATATAGTTTGTGTTCCTCCAAGTATTTACCTTTGGATATGTGTATGGCATTCCACTCTCTTGTTGAGAAATACACAATTTATGGAGGACAATCTCTATGGACTAATGGTTGCCTTGAGTTATATTTGAAGGTTTTGTCCATAGGCTTTTCTTGGAGTACATGTGTTGGTTTCAAGGAGAGTTTGTGTCGACCAAGGTGCTATTCAAGGAATTACCTAAAGATTGGTCATGTGAGAGTTGAGCTTATTGCAAGCATGTCTTGAAGAAGAAGATTGTGTGATCATTCATGCTTACCTTCAAGGCATCATCCAAATGAAGAGAGTTGGAAAGGTTCAAGGTTGATCAAGACTAAGCCAAGAGTGATCAAGTTGATCAAATCACAAAGCATAGAAGATGTACCGAGAGGGATCAAGTGATCCCATGGTATGGTAAGCACCATTACGCTTTGTGTACTAACCCATAGTCTTCGTGAGAGTTCTTTGTGGGGTTAGGTTGCGGTGTGCAAATTCAAGTGAAGCATCATGAAGAGTGTCGGTGTCAAAACCGGCGGATCTCGGGTAGGGGGTCCCGAACTGTGCGTCTAGGCCGGATGGTAACAGGAGACAAGGGACATGAAGTTTTACCCAGGTTCGGGCCCTCTCGATGGAGGTAAAACCCTACGTCCTGCTTGATTAATATTGATGATATGGGTAGTAAAAGAGTAGATCTACCACGAAATCGAGGAGGCTAAACCCTAGAAGCTAGCCTATGGTATGGTTGTTGATGTTGTACGTTGTCCTACGGACTAAAACCCTCCGGTTTATATAGACACCGGAGAGGGTTAGGGTTACACAAAGTCGGTTACAATGGTAGGAGATCTTCATATCCGTATCGCCAAGCTTGCCTTCCACGCTGAGGAAAGTCCCTTCCGGACACGGGACGGAGTCTTCAATCTTGTATCTTCATAGTCCAGGAGTCCGGCTGAAGGTATAGTCCGGTTATCCAAACACCCCCTAGTCCAGGACTCCCTCAGTAGCCCCTGAACCAGGCTTCAATGACGACGAGTCCGGCGCGCAGATTGTCTTCGGCATTGCAAGGCGGGTTCCTCCTCCAAGTACTTCATAGAAGATTTTGAACACAAAGATAGTGTACGGCTTTGCAAAATAAGTTTCCACATATTGCCATAGAGAGAATAATATTTACACCAATCTAATCTGCTAACGTATTCCGTAGCGTGTCACACCACGGCCAAGCCTTTATCCGAGTCGTTTCATTATCCCACCTCAGCGCATCATGCGAGGCGGTTTCCTTGGCACGTCTTGTTAAAGCAGAGATCGTGTCCCCTTATCCCGGGATTCTCATCAATACGGGCATGGGTAACCCAACCGCGCCATTGATTACGGCGCTTGGGGATAAGCGAGTTTTACCAGGCTGGTGGGGACATGTAGTTGCGTCCACCCATATAAGGGGATAAGGATCCACCTTTTCACCTACGCCTTCTTCCTCCTTCGTCTATCCATTCTCGTGCACTCGAGCTCCAGCGCCCAAGTCCGCACTCCCCACCTCAAGCTTCTCCAGCCATGTCCGAAGCGGGAGGCAAGTGGATGGTCTCCTCCGTCACGGAGGGACACATCAAAAAGCTGAGGAAAGCCAGATACCTGTCAAACGACATCGCGTACCCACTTCCCGAAAAGGGGCAGCTCATCCCCACCCCTAGGCCCCATGAGAGGGTGGTGTTCCTCCCCCATTTCCTCCGCGGACTGGGCTTCCCTCTCCACCCATTTGTCTGGGGGCTCATGTTCTACTACGGCCTGGATTTCCACGATTTGGCCCCGAACTTCGTCCTCAACATCTCGGCTTTTATTGTCGTGTGCGAGGCCTTCCTCCGCATCCGCCCTCATTTCGGCCTATGGCTCAAGACTTTCAACGTCAAGCCGAAGGTGGTGCGCGGCAACCAGGCGGAGTGTGGAGGCGCCATGGTGGGCAAGATGGCCAACGT
>NC_053026.1:649016656-649043045 GCF_003073215.2 Triticum urartu | reverse complement strand
ATAGGAACATGTATAAGTCATGAAGAAAGCAATAGCAACATACTAAACGATCGGGTGCTAAGCTGATGGAATGGGTCATGTCAATCAGATCATTCAACTAATGATGTGACCTCGTTAATCAAATAACAACTCATTGTTCATGGTTAGGAAACATAACCATCTTTGATTAACGAGCTAGTCAAGTAGAGGCATACTAGTGACACTTTGTTTGTCTATGTATTCACACATGTATTATGTTTCCGGTTAATACAATTCTAGCATGAATAATAAACATTTATCATTATTATAAGGAAATAAATAATAACTTTATTATTGCCTCTAGGGCATATTTCTTTCAGGTGCCGGGCTAGCCATTCGTCGCGGATGTTGTGTTTGAAAGCCGCTAGGGCCTCTGCATCCGGACAGTCGACGATTTGATTTTTCTTTGTTAGGAACCGAGTCCAGAATTGCCTGGCCGATTCTTCTGGCTGCTGAATTATGTGGCTCAAGTCATCGGCATCTGGTGGCCGCACATAAGTGCCCTGAAAGTTGTCGAGGAATGCGGCTTTCAGATCTTCCCAACAGCTAATGGACTCTGCTGGCAAGCTGTTAAGCCAATGTCGCGCTGGTCCCTTGAGCTTTAGTGGGCGGTATTTGATGGCATGTAAGTCATCACCGCGGGCCATGTGGATGTGGAGGAGGAAATCCTCGATCCATACCGCGGGATCTATTGTGCCGTCGTATGATTCAATATTTACCGGTTTGAAACCTTCTGGGATTTGATGATTCATTACTTCGTCTGTGAAGCATAAGGGGTGTGCGGCGCCTCTGTATTGGGCTATATCGCGATGCAGCTCGAATGGGTCTTGCCCGCTGTGTTCGGCCCGGCCGGATTTACTTTTACTGTATCCGGCGTGACGTTTATCGTCTCGCATAGTGGCACGCCCTCGTGATCCATAGATCGATCTTGCATGCTTTGCTTTGTTCTCCAATATGTCTCGCAGGTCTGGCGTATCTCCCCATGCCTTTTTATTTGAATGGCGTCGGGGTGCAGGCTGAGTTTTTGGCTGGAATGCCTCTCTATCACGGCCACGAGGTGGTCGATCAGCCGCGTCATATGCTTCTTCCTCCAGTCGGGTAGCAACCTGCATTTTGGGTAACTCTTGGAGGGGCGCTTGAGTTTATATTCCTTGGCCGCGAGGACTTCAGTCCATTTGTCAGTTAGCAGATCTTGATCAGCTTGAAGCTGCTGCTGCTTTTTCTTAAGGCTATTTGTCGTGGCTATAAGCCGGTGTTTGAAGCGCTCTTGTTCGACGGGATCCTCTGGCACGGCGAATTCGTCGTCGCCGAGGCTTGCCTCATCTTCGGAGGGGGGCATGTAATTATCATCCTCCGCCTCTCCATCTGCCGCTCTCTCAGGAGGACTGGCTCCTCCATCCTCCTGCTCTAAATCTTGCTGGAGGAGATTGTTGTTGTCTTCGACACTATCCGGAGTGTTATTATCTCATGTGCCGGTATCACCACTTTTGCTTTGGCGGGACTTAGAGCGGCGCCGCTGACGTCGGTGCTTGGGTTGCTTCTTGGAGGGGCGATCCTCCGCTATCTCGTCGACATTGCCTTCTTTGGGTGTATCCACCATGTATATATCGTATGATGAGGTGGCTGTCCAGTGCCCTGTGGGCAGTGGTTCCTCTTCGTCTCCTGCATCGTCGTCCATACCGTCGATGTCTTCGGTATGTCGCCAAAGGGCGAGTGCTGAAAAATATCCGCGGAGGTAAACTCCATGATCGGCGCCCAATCGGATTCGATAGGAACGGGCGCAGGCGATTCGGAGTCCGTGGCCGGAGAAGGATCCGGCAGTGTAACAACACGGCTCTCGTGTAAGGCAAGGTCGATGTTTGGCTCGATCGCCGCTGAGGGTAAGGCCTCCGTGGCGGGGTCCATCCACCCGTCCATGGACGGCGCAACTGGCTCCGAATTGAGGGTCGGAGCGGCTGCATGTGTGATTTCCTGAACACTGTCCGACGGTAGAGCTAAATCATACTCATCATGACCGCGTGACGCACAAGGCAGAGGCTCGAATCCGTCGAAGATCAAGTCTCTGCGGATATCGGCCGTGTAGTTTAAGTTTCCAAACCTGACCTGGTGGCCAGGGGCGTAACTTTCAATCTGCTCCAGATGGCCAAGCGAATTGGCCCGCAGTGCAAAGCCACCGAACACGAAGATCTGTCCGGGGAGAAAAGTCTCACCCTGGACTGCATCGCTATCGATGATAGTAGGAGCCATCAAGTCTAACTGCGACGACACAGAGGAACTCTCAATGAAAGCACCAATGTCGGTGTCAAAACCGGCGGATCTCGGGTAGGAGGTCCCGAACTGTGCGTCTTAGGCGGATGGTAACAGGAGGCAGGGGACACAATGTTTTACTCAGGTTCGGGCCCTCTTGATGGAGGTAAAACCCTACGTCCTGCTTGATTAATATTGATGATATGGGTAGTACAAGAGTAGATCTATCACGAGATCGAAGAGGCTAAACCCTAAAAGCTAGCCTGTGGTATGATTGTATGTTGTCCTACGGACTAAAATCCTCCGATTTATATAGACACCAGAGAGGTTAGGGTTACATAAAGTCGGTTACAAAAGAGGAGATACACATATCCGTATTGCCTAGCTTGCCTTCCACGCTAAGTAGAGTCCCATCCGAACACGAGACAAAATCTTCAATCCTGTATCTTTATAATCTAACAATCCGGCTAATGAAGATAGTCCGGCAGTCCGGAGACCCTCTAATCTAATCCAGGACTCCCACAGCAACTATACTAGAGTTGCTCAAAGTGGGTGTATTCAGATTCCATGATTCGTCCATTACAGTCTCGTGGGGCGTCTTAGCTGATTGCATTGATAATTGGGAGTTCACTTAATGTAGAGGCATCTTCTGCTATGTACCAAAAATTGAGAGGTATTTTCACATCTAGATGTATTTTCTTGAGTGTTTGTTTTCTTTGTAGCATTGGTATTATTTTAGTTTACTTTGCTACATTTGTATTATTTTTGTTTTCTCAGAAATATTTGACAACACAACTTTGAGTTCCTGGCACCGTCACTATTATCACCAAGCTAAGTGATACGACAATTGTTTTTCTATTGGAAACAACAGAAATATACCCATTCAAAATTCGTAAGTGGGTGGATGCAGATTCCATGATTAGTCAACTGCAGTCTTGTGGGTAACTTAGCTGGTTTGCATCAGAAATATACCCATTGTTCACGTGATGCAGACGCATCTTCTGCTATGTACGAAAAGTCGAGAGATATTAGGGCATCTAGATTAATTTTCTGAGTGTTTTTTCCTTTGTTGCATTTGTTTACTTTGCTACATTTGTATTATTTTTATTTCTGCTAAACCTTCATTATGGTAATTTTATTTATGTGTATGGTTCTCTGGCATTAGTCTATATATGGTGGAGAGAGAATTTGCAGCACCCGAGCTCCAGTGCTCTCTATATTTGAACATTTTGAAATTCATGTTTTTGAAGTTTCAAAAAAACGTGAATTTTTTCCCGGGGATATATATACACATTCCAAATACCCGTGGCATCTTTTGATAGAAATCTCGTTTTGTTTTGGGCTATAGAAAAAAACAAATTTCTGACAGTATATAGGAGAAAAAAGGGGTCATTTCTGTCAGAAATTTCTCTTTTTTGATTTCCCAAAATACAAAGTATTTTCTTTCCAGATTTTACCAGGCCTTAGGAATATATGTATGTATTCAAGTATTTGTTTTAATATTGTTTTGAGAACTGCAAGTGTGTTTTTCAACAATTTCAAATACCAAGAGCCATGGAGCTCGGTAGCTGTTGGCACTTTTCGGTATATGGTGTTGTGTCTTGCTTCCAGGAAACGACATATTTGCTCGGTAAGGTTATCGTAGAAGTGTGAAAAAGAATGAGCAGCTGGTTTTCTTTTGAAGTAATGGTACATGTTTTTTTTAGAAAAGAAGGAAGACCCCCGGCTTCTGTATCTGGGAGATGCATATGGTCACTTTATTGATTATTCACGAGGACCTTACAAAGTATTACAACAAAATGCCTGAATCCGCCATCTTGGCAACATATGCCACTACTTCTATCCATATGATAAAGAGGTGCTATTTGGGCCAAATACCCGGTCTACTCACCTAAGCCTATCATCAAAAGCAAGAAGCCCCAGCCGAGCCACGTACTGCGTCTGGGGCATAAACTGGTCTGACGCACTCACATGTGTCGTCGCCGCCATCTTCCACAGGTCCGTCTTCAGAGCAGATATTGAGGCTTCTACCTTGTCAGGCCACGCCGCCATCGACGCCACCTTGACGCCAAACAACTACCTCCACCTGCGCGAGTCCATCACCGCGCATCGGACGCTGAGTCTCCACTGCACCACGCCGCCGAGATCCGCCGTCATCAATGTGAAGTATGAAGTACCGCTCCACCAAAAAAGGCGCCCGCTGGTCCCTCGAACCCGTGTACGCCTCCAAGAATGACGCCCCCAAGGAGGAAACGACACCAACGTGCCGCCGTCATCCGATCAACTCATCTAGGGTTTCCCCCGGAGGTAGCGGATAAAGGTATAGAGCTTCTCCACGGCGATGCCTTCAAGAAGGTAATGGCACCACAGGGTGCCACCAACGCCGGTCTTGGCATCAAGCCGAGCACAAGGTTTTCACCCGGATCCGCTCGAAGAACCTTCATCACCATGGCAACATTATTTATGGCCCAAGGAATTTGTTATACATTCTGATCATGAATCTTTGAAACACATTAAAAGTCAAGCAAAACTGAACCGTCGACATGCTAAATGGGTTGAATTCATTGAGACTTTCCCTTATGTGATTAAACACAAGAAGGGTAAAGAAAATGTTATTGCTGATGCCTTGTCTCGTCGTTATACTATGCTTTCACAACTTGACTTTAAAATATTTGGTTTGGAGACCATCAAAGATCAATATGTTCATGATGCTGAATTTAAAGATGTATTGCAGAATTGTAAGGAAGGGAGAACTTGGAACAAGTTCGTTCTTAACGATGGATTTGTGTTTCGTGCTAACAAGCTATGCATTCCAGCTAGCTCCGTTCGTCTTTTGTTGTTGCAGGAGGCGCATGGAGGAGGATTAATGGGACACTATTGGCGTCAAGAAGACGGAGGATATACTTGCTACACATTTCTTTTGGCCAAAGATGAGACGGGATGTTGAGCGTTTTGTTCCTCGCTGCACTACATGTCAAAAAGCTAAGTCACGACTCAATCCTCATGGTTTATATATGCCTTTGCCTGTACCTAGTGTTCCTTGGGAGGATATATCTATGGACTTTGTTTTAGGTTTACCTCGAACAAAGAAGGGGAGGGATAGCATATTTGTTGTCGTGGATAGGTCTCGAAAATGGCACACTTTATACCATGTCATAAAAGCGATGATGCTGTTAATGTTGCTGATTTGTTCTTTCGTGAAATTATTCGCTTGCATGGTGTGCCAAATACTATTGTTTCAGATCGTGATACTAAATTTCTTAGCTATTTTTGGAGATGTTTATGGGCTAAGTTGGGGACTAAGCTGTTTTTAAGTACTACTTATCACCCAAAACTGATGGACAAACTAAAGTAGTCAATAGAGTGTGCTCTTTCAATGTTTACGTGCAGCGCCGTGATTTTGTTAGTGTTCTAGGCTTCAAATGTTTATGATCTACATATGATTTTGTTTAGAAAAGTACTTCATGCTTGTTGGCATGTCGATCGGTACATGGTCGGCCATCGGTGTCCTTTTGTCGCTATGAATGTCTAATATCTGTTCCCGCAAAAAAAAAAAAGTGTCCACTATCGGCTTTCGTTTCTTTGTTCTTTTTGGAATCGTTATGTCTCCCCTTGTCGATGCCTATGCACGCAAATGAAGTTTTGTAATCTCCAATACGTGTACGGCATGCATGAGTCCCATGTATAATATGGTTATATATCTCCGTTCCCGAGCTGCGTGTATTTTTGTTAATGTTAAGATCAGTGTCCACGGTCGACCCTCCTTAAATTCAGTTTGATAAGTCTCAACCATCCAATTATTTTTTATCATTTTTATTTAAGATATAATCGATACAGATGCGAACCTAATATAAAAAACGGTACTCCTCCGTTCATAAATATAAAATATTCTAGAGTTTTTTAACCGGATATATGTAGACACATTTTAGTGTGTTCATTCTAGCTTATTTCATTTCATATATAATCCATATTAAAAATATCCAAAAACATCTTATATTTGTGAACAAAGAGAGTACCATGCGCGCCTTATGATACTAGTTTACGGTAGAATTGAGAGATCTTGTGCTTTCGATTAGGCTCCCCTTCCTGAATTATATACTCTGTAGCTTTGAGCAGAGCTTTTAATGTAAAGTCGAAATTTTTGCCTGTGATGCTTCTCTCCGTGACATACTCCCTCCGGTCCTTTTTATTTCACATATAAAATTTGTCTAAAGTCAAGCCTCGTAAAATTTGACCAACTTTATAAAAAAAATACCAACATCCACAATATGAAATTAATACCAGTAGATGTGTCATGACTTAAATTTTCATATTGTATAACTTTAGCATGGTAGATGTTGATATTTTTTCATATAAATAAGATCAAACTTTATGAAATTTGACTTTAAACAATTCTTATATGCAGAATAAAAAAGACCGGAGGGAGTACTACTCCCTTTGTCCACGAATAAGTGTGCATACAGAAATTTTAGGACAAATTATGAAGTGGGGTAAAAAAATCATAGGGAAGGTGCAAGTCACCATGTGTTGAATGCTATTGGTCAGTTCACCCATCAGTCTGAACTGATGAAGGAAGGTGAGCAATATATTTCAACACACGTCTAGGCTATTTTAGTCCTTAACATGGTATCGATGTAGGCCGCAAAATTGTTTTATTTAATACTGCGTTAGCAGAGTGTTGAACTCAAGACCTCTTTGCTCGGTTACCATATTAAATTCATGCTCTAGCCAACTCATCCATCCAAAAGTCCAAACTATGGGAGAAGGCCGGACATCATCACTACTAGGAAAAAGGTTTTTAACGACCGTATATGTGGTCGTTAAAAGTCGCATTGTTGTCGTTAAAGGTCAATAACGACCACAATATGCTGGTTGTAGTAGGCTCCATCGTTAAAACTAATTTTCCGGTCGTTATTCTTATAACGACGAGATAGTGTGTGGTCGTCATCCCTAAGGCAATAACAACCACAATTATAGTATTTAGCGAGCACTTTTGTCATCGCTAATAATTTTATATCATTTCCATTCAACCACCTATAGAATCCTTAGTAGCATCCAACGCTTAAATGTTATCCGCATTAATTAGGAAGCAAAAGAATCTCAATATTGAAAGGGTCATAGCCTCTTTTATTAGTAAAAGTAAGATCAACTAACAAAATTCTGACATACAAATCTGGAATTAAAATGGCATTTAAGACATTTGAGTCAAAAACACTCCTTACATGACCAATGTACTTCTCATATCTAATTTGGAAATGGAAAAACTAGAAAATATATTCTTTATTAATCTTCAATCGAGGGGCGCCATCATTGTTTGAATGGATATAATTCTTCATCGGCGACTAATACCTCCTCATGCTTCTTTATACCAAGGTGCTCCATCATTCCTACAAAATGTTGAGTAAGTTATAAAAGTCAGTTCACATAAATAAATCGGCACAATAGCGGCAGATAAAATCAGTATATGAGAGCAACTTACTTGAGCATGTTGGCTTTTATGAGGAGCCTGGTAGACCTCTAAGAATTGTCAGAAATTGGCACAAAGTACAGGACATAAGACGAAATATCTGGCCACTTAGTTACAAATCGATATTTGTTGCAAGTAAAAACTAAAAGAAAGTACTTGCATATGCCCTGAGTGACAAAATAGAACATAACTAGAAGGCATTAATGGTTATAGGCCCAGAGAGCATCAATATATAATATGAATGATCATAATGGAATTCAAATGCAAACATCCGTGGCTCTTATTAAAATCAGACAGGAGCACCGACCACCGGGAGCAATTGCAAACACAAGATACAATAAAACAGGAAACCACTGTGGTGCCAAAAACATTTTTTGCCGAAGATAATTAAAGTGCACAAAGAGTATGTTGGAAATAATGACGGCGTGTGTTGTGTTGTATCCGGGTTGTACGCAGAACAAATACCTAGTATACTAGGATTAAAACTTGCAACCAAGTAGGTTAGCCTGTGGTTGTCCTAGCTGCTATATATACGCATGCATACCCTTTTGTAAACATTGAACAACAACGAGAAATAAAAGAAAAGAATCAGGCCCAATACAAGGCAATACGCCCAGTTTTTTGCATATACATGTGTATTAGTACGTTTCCAGCCGTGAGGACCGATCAACGCAAAGATCAATTAGGTGCTATGTACGTGTGTGTTGCTTCAGGCTTGAATGAATTATCTAGATACTAGCTTTGGTACTCGTGTTGCTTCGGCCAGTTTGGGACAGGAATCAAACTGCTTGTTCTCTTTTACAAAATCCTCACATATGAACAATCAATTTCCATGTACAAATAAATATAATCTATTGACTAATTATTATACAGGCTAAATCATACCTCACGCATTGGCATGATTGCTGCAGAAGACAAATACCATCTTCTCCGAACTTAAAGTTTAGAATGAACTTAATACATTTTTCGAGACCAGCAAAAACTGTGATCTCAAACGGATTTTTCTGACCGTAGTATTCAAACCTGTAGAAATAAAAGAAACCAAATCAACACTATACTTATTGGATCTGATCAAGAACAACTAGATCTATGCAAAATCATCTTCTCTGTACAAAACAACTTAAGCGATTAGTATCTTCCTAAAATACCTTAATTGGAGAAAGGTCATCTAAGAAAAACATGTCAGGAAGAGCTTGCTCGACCACTCTCGCTAATTCTCTTCTTTCACAAATAAATCTGCATCAAGGAATAAGAGAATCTTCACGGTCAGGTGTTCCTTGGTGTTGTGGCGACGCATGTGCCTCCTCCTCCCCGCTCAGATCCTACTCCCACGGGAAAAACAATCGGTCCTTGCCGCCGCCGCCTCTCTATCCTCCTCACCCCAACAATGCGTGGAAGGCCGGTCTAGGGTTAGCCCATACCTCTCCTGCTCGGCTTCCTCCCGATGGCCGTGGATGTGGAGGACATGGATGTGTTGTATCTTGGGAGATGGGTGGACGAGGGTCATAACCGAAGGCGGATGCCATGCTCATGGTGGCGGATCGGGTGGAAGAGGAAACGAGAGAGAAGCGGCTGGCAATGTGGGAGATGAAACGAAGGAGAGGGAGTCAGATTAGGAAGGTAAGGATATTAAAGGAGGAGGAGATTGGGTCAATGACGACAACACCCATGGGCTTAAAAAAAGGGTAATTCGGTGTTTGTTACATGTAGTTTTTCTCTGAGGGGGTTGTTACACGATAGTTGGTAGCCTTAGCCTGATCTCCACCATGCGAGGTTCGCTTAGTTTTCTTTTCTTTGAGGGGGTTGTTACACGATAGTTGGTAGCCTTAGCCTGATCTCCACCATGCGAGGTTCTCTTAGTTTTCTTTTCTCTGAAGGGGTTGTTACACGATAGTTGGTAGCCTTAGCCTGATCTCCACCATGCGAGGTTCGCTTAGTTTTCTTTTCTTTGAGGGGGTTGTTACACGATAGTTGGTAGCCTTAGCCTGATCTCCACCATGCGAGGTTCTCTTAGTTTTCTTTTCTCTGAAGGGGTTGTTACACGATAGTTGGTAGCCTTAGCCTGATCTCCACCATGCGAGGTTCGCTTAGTTTTCTTTTCTTTGAGGGGGTTGTTACACGATAGTTGGTAGCCTTAGCCTGATCTCCACCATGCGAGGTTCGCTTAGTTTTCTAACGACCAAGAGTTTCTTCCTCTCGTCGTTAATAATAGTTTTTCTAGTAGTGCATACTCTAACATGCTCTGCATGGTACTCGTGCGAGTATTATAGAAGTTTTTTTTTCTGCGAGATGTATTATAGAAGTTGAGATTTGCACTAGCCATCAGCTCCGCTCTCCTACTTGCCCCTTTTATGTCTAAGGGCTAGTTGTCTTTGGCAGATTGTCCGGGAACCTGCCCTCTACTTAGCTTCTCCTACAATTTGCCCCTTGAGAATCTTTCAAGGTTTGAACTAAACTAGTAAGATCCTTACATGTTCAAATTATGAGAGATTCTTGAGAAAGTTGTGGAAGGGGCAGATAATGGGAGAATGTGACAAAAGAACTAGCCCTTAAACTCTCACATCCATCCATGCAAGATATACTCTGTTTCAAAAAATGTTGGCCAAAAAGATCATATGTATTATAAAGACTCACCCGAACTCCGGAAGTACGTAACAAACACCTTAAAACATAATAAAAATTAAATAAAAAAGGATGGACCACCAAAAGACCACTAAAAATCATGAATGCAAGAGGAACAATTATGGGGAGATAAAAAATGATGAAACACCCATCTAAAGAGAGCGAAAAAAAAAAGATGGAATCCTTGGCACATGGTGTGGTGGGTCGAGGAGTCAAAGAATCCTGACTCCCACTCGCTCCCACTGTCTCGGTCGTACCGCCAAACACCTCGGCACGCGGGTACACCACGTGGGATCCACCCGCAGAGAATCCGCACCACGCCCAGACAGATTTGGCTCGTTCTACGCATGGGGAACGTGTTGACCCTGTCTTCACGCAAGTGTTTTGGCTATTTGTCACAGACATACTGGTCCCGCGACCTCCTGGACCCAGGTGTCACTGGCACGAGTTCGAATGGACCTCGAGGCGCGCGCGTGGCGGCGTCCAACGCGCGCGCATCGCGGGCGGGCCTAATGGGCCGACCAGCTAATTAACTAGTATGAACCACACAGACAGAATCCACGGCCCACTTGCCGAATAAACAACCCAAATCTTGCTCGATCCTCGCGTGCGGCACGTGCTGACTGGGTCCCGCCCGCCATGCACGCAGCTCGATGTGTGAGGACGACGACGGACGCGTTCACTTGGACTGGGGCCTCGCGCACATCTCGGATTTGACTAACTAACCCCGATATACCCATGGCTGCCCCTTCTTGATCCAGGGCTGCCGCCTTCTTCTTCTTCTTCTTCTTCTGCTTCCATGCTCAATGGAGATCGGAGCAGCCACCACCGGGAGGAGGGGCGGGAATCTAATAGGCCGGGGAAATCCAGCGCTCCGGTATCTCTTCCTCCCCTGACTCTCAGAAATTGTAGGCATTAAGCCGTCAAATAATTGGTGTCTTCTCCAATTCAGAATACGCCGCCGGGAGCAGCGAGAGGAAGCACTCCTGCGACTGCGACGCACCGGCGCAGTTCCACCGCCCATTCCGGCGCCTTCATGTCATTCAGGCCGCCAGCCTCCACAGCACGCCCATGACGATGCCACATCAACATTCAGTTTCTCGTCTGTCTCAATATCAGCCCTGCTCATATGCCATTCAGTTTCAGATGCTGCTAGCGCTCCTCCTCCCACGAGATAGCAAAGATACTAGTACTAGTCTGTCGCCTCACCTCTTTCACTGCTGCTCTGGCCCAGCGGGCCAGCTCACGGCTCCACGGCCACCCACGGCGGATCCAGGCCGTTTCAACCAGCGCGGCCGCCGGGGGCCAACACCAGGATGCCGCCGGACATGAGTCGAGAGCGATCCACAAACTCACCCGGCGTTTCACCGCAATGAGCGACCAGCTCCAGGTCTGCGCCTTGGCTCTACGCCCCAAAGCGTGCGTACTCACTACATAATGAGCTGATTTTCTGAATTTCAAACTTGTTCTCACTTCTGACTGACAAATGAATGAATGTTTGGCCTGAAAACTACAAAGCCGGCGCATATGGAATCCAAAGTCAACACTGATGACCATGTTCTACAACGGCGCCGTCAACGTGTTCGACGTCCCGGTGGACAAGGTATACATACATTGCTCGTACGTGTGGTGAATGAGCCAAGCAGCTTTAGCTTCTCATGCATGCTAGACTTGCTTAGGACGATGGCGGTTAATATGGATTAATCTCTCTCTCTAACCATTTTGGCAGATGCAGGCCCAGCACGATTCATCGCGTTACGACGATGGCATCTGTTTCAACCCCGCGCGAGACCCACGCATGAAATTCAAACCAGGGACTTCCACTGTCCTCGGCATACCAGATTTGCAGGCTGCCCGACCCGTAGGAAGACCTTGCCAACTCATGTATCCACACATTAAGTCGCAATCCCACGCATGGCTACCAACCAAGCTATCCGATGCTCTCCAAAGAGCACGACCGCCAGCTACCCAAAAAAATTACGCACTCCTGACCAGACAACCATCTTCAGGCGTACCGATCATCATTAAGTTCCCTACCGGTAATGCCGGGCATCCAGCGCACCGAATGCAACAAAGCATCTTCAGCTTCCCGTCGCAGCAGCCGTTAGGCCATATAGGTACGTACATAATATAATCTACTAGCTATCTATTATATGTTACCACTTGTTGCTTCGGTACCTGCTAGTCTTTCCCACCACCTCTCAAATTCGAAATGCTCAGTTGAGAGAAAGTGTCTATAGTAGGCTCCATTACACACTCGTTGCTTCAGCTGTCCGGTCAATCTCGGATAAGCATCTCTTGCCGCACGATTCTGTCGGAGAGCGCACAGATAGGTATACATATATGGCGGGTCAGTTGGTTGATACTATCTTCCGCCACAAACGCGGGCTCACTTCCTCGGCATCACATTTTCATTGCAAGTCAGCCCCGATTTCTTACGACGAGTTTCAAGTGTCACGCCCATACCCAGGTTCAAAGACGCCGCTATGAGAGCCCACATCGAAGTCAGCTTGTGCAGGGATGCGAAGCACTCACACAAGCAGGTTATCGGCTAAGCCAGACAATGCTCCACCCAGCAACAACACGCCAGGCATCTAATGAGCTATGTGCATGCGCTTATGAGCAATTCCTCATAAGGGTAGTTTAGAGTTGGAATGAGAGAGAGACAAAAAAAGGTTTGTCTCTTCTAGTCTTAGCAAAGAGAATGGATCTTTTTAGAAAGATGATCAAATTTTTCCTAGTGTATGAGATTTTCTCTCTTTAAATGCATTTCCTTAGTTATTTTTCTCATTAGGTCTTAGCAAAGGGACGATCCTTCGATAGAAAGATAAATCAATTTTTCTAGTTGTACGACATTTGTTCTGTTAATTGGCATATCCTTAGTTATATTTTTAATCGCCCTAAGTATTTTTAGAGCATCGGTACCATTAACAGTTTAGAGACATGCAATAAGAGATAAGCAATATTCGGTATTAACACATTCTTGGCTTCTCTGGATGTTTGTGGCAATGCATAAAGCTGGTGCACTGTATTTGTACTGCTACTCGCCTGTGTCGCATGAAAACACAGCTGCACAACACCTCCGGAGACAAGCTCGCCACAAATACCTGGCTAGCTTGGTGATAGCAACCATTGGCAGAATATAAGGAGGTCCGGTTAAAAAAATTGAAATGGGAAGACTCATACGACAACTAAGATGCATTACCCTCTTGTCGCCTGTCGGAATCAGATTCGAAAATATATTTAGTTATATTGATTGAGTGGAGGCAATCGGGTGTTCTATTAATAATCGATTTGTTGTATGATACATATGATTTCATATTTTCAGTATTGAGTGTGACCCCTTCTTGATGCATGTCTGCATCTGAAGTGGGACGCTTTTTGTCAGTAAGTGGTTTGTATGTTGATGTGACATATTTTTTTAGTTTAAGCCAAAAATACAACTGACTTGCCGATCTCTCAGCAGTACCTTCTATGTTTGTGAAGGTGTGTGTCCTCTGGTGGATCTTGTGCGATTCGGTCGATGTTTGTCTTTTCAGTGGATCTGTTTAGATTCAATTTTCGTTCATGTCTGTGCCCCTAGGTTTATAGGTTGGATCCTTCTGATCTACGTTTGTCCATCGGCGGCGTGATGCCTACGTGCGCTGCGTTCTCAGGGGTCTTAAGACGACAACTCCCGATGTATACAATAACCACAGGCTTGTCCGGCCCCTCAATTGATGAGGAGGACCCCTATGACGGCGAATGTGTCTATCAACTAGTTAACGTGGTTGTGGGATCTAACGGTCATTTTTGTTTTTACTGTCACTGAACTACCTGACAGTGTGATAAGAATATCGCAAGTTTTGTGAAGAAGAAAAAAGAAGGCACCGACTAAGAGCATTTCAGCCGCGCCCCTAAACAGCCCCCTCCGCCACCCCCTCCGCTAGGTTGATTTTTTTCACCCCAGCGCCCAAATTGGCCCAGTCGCGCCTCCAGAAGCCTGTTTTAGCCGGTTTGGATCGACACTGGCGCCGGCGGACCCAGACCAAACCTGGCGCGCTAACACTCCAGACGCGGAATCACCTGCCCGCGCTGCGGGACAAAGAGGGGAGGGGCGAGGAGCGCCAGGGCGCAAAGATGATTTTAAGGCAGGCGAACGAAACCCGCGGACGCCTCCCACCCCGAGTCCACCGACAACTCACGCGCTCACACGTCAGTCCGTCGGACAGAGCGCGTCGTGGCCCGGCCCCGGGGAACTCAATGCCAAAGACTGCCTGCCCAGGCGGACAATGCGTCCTAGCCTTTTCTATCGCATCCCACCGCGGCCCTGCGCCCGCGAGACACCCTCCCCCTCCCGTCCACGTCGTAACAGCACGGCGCCTTTTCTGCCTTTTTCCGCTATACCACGCAAGGCCTCCCCCCCTCATGCCTGGCACCAACTCGCCCCCACAGCTAGCCGCGTGCTCTACTCTCCGATGCCTCCCGCCTCCTCTCTCTCCGGCAGCCGTAAAGCGACAACCATCACGTGACGTATTATCCTATATTGCCCTCTCTCCCAAGACAGCCACATGCGACGATGGCCGAGCGATCCCGGCGATGGGCCGCGCGACGAGCCAACACCACGCTTTGGCCCGCCGCACTCGCGGCATCGATGTTGGAAGGCAATCCTGCTCCGTGTCCGACAGCCAACATACTCCTGGCTTGCCCAGGCGCCCGCCACATCTGCCGGCAGCACGCGCCGCACCGAGAGGGGGTGGGAGGGCTGCAGCGCCGTGCGGTGCCCCACATCCCCCGCTGCCTGACGGGCCACCTCGCCCTAGTGCGCAGCCGACTATCCTTACCTTGCCGAGCCGACGAGAGAGTCGACCCGCCGTGCGACGTCGTCCCTGACAGAGGAGCAGCGGGGCACCATCTGCGGGTCGTAGTACGTTGGCCGGCATCACACAATGAGGCGTGGGCGGTGTACTTCCAGCACCTTGGCAGGAGGCGCAGTCGGCTGGCCTCTCACCAAACGGGGCGCCGTGGTGGGCGGGGCCAACAAGAACAGTCGAGCGGCCGCCACCCGTGTGGCTGGCGGCGACCCCGCCGCCTCGCTCCACGCCCCGTTCCTCAGCGGCCCCAATCCGAGGGCGGCAACGACCGCCATTCTGACGTACTCTTGCTGAGAAGACGGCGTCCTCCGTTCTTTCCTCCGTCCTCAACCACCTCTCTTTCTCGGGGCGGTTGCCGGGGCGCTGTTCCCGCACGTCAGGAGCACAGGGGAAGCCCGGTGGAGACAAAGCGCGGGCTGTCGGCATGTCGCACTCTTAGCGGCGGTATCGTCATCACGAGGGTCCCGGCGCCCGCACGCTCTCTCGCCTCCCTCCCTTCTCGGCAACGCGTCCCGAACGACACGAACGGCCTCGCCTGCCTTGCGTGTAGACCCGCCGAGCGGGAGGGCTCGCCGCCGCAAACCGTACGCGAGCCGGGCGCTCCGGACGAGAGGCGCGCTTGAAGTGGGCGCCCAGCGAGAGATTAGGAGCCACAGAGGACGGAGCGGAATGCCAGTGTCGTGCCTTTAGAATAGTTTGCGCCGGACCCACCGGCGAGAGAGAGGCCTGCACGAGGGAGACATCGTCGTGCCTCAACGCCACAATGCCGACCTAGACGATTGATTTTTAGTGACTACCGATGACAGTTGACGACGCGCGCCGCCACCGCGGACGTCCGCCCAGGCGGGTCCGCGATCCCCCGGGTATGGGCCTCGAGCAGGGCGCCGCCGCAGTGAAGAGAGGAAAAAGACAGACCGATGACCATGCCGCCGCACTCGGCCGGTTTGACCCCGCCGGCGGCGACTAGCAGATCGGCGCTCCCAGATCGCTCGCTTGCGGGTTGGACGGGTCCGTAGGGTGCGCCCTTGTTGTTTTTTAGTATTTTTAGTTTTTCTATGATAAAAACTATTATAAAGCCTCGTCTAAGTAATTCAAATGTCATCGCTTCGGCGCGCAATTTGGCCGAATCTTTGTCTCGTGCCGAATTTAACGCAGAATTCCTCCTTTTGGGAATATATTAAAGACGCTTCTGGGCCGCGAAATCTGGATCAGTGGGTAGGAACTCCGAAAGCCACCCATTAATAGCGCCGTTCGTTTCCAGACGACGATCTTAACGCGAGACGCCTCGGAAGCCAACCGGCTGGACTATTCCAACTACCCTCTCGCGCGGTCTCATGCTCTCTTTGCCGCCTTCTTGCGCTCGCCAGACAACACTTACTCGTTCGTAGGGTCAGTTTCAGGGAGATTCCCACAGAGTTTGGCCGCTAACGCATGAGGTGATATCTGTGTGGGACTCCGCTCGCACGCACTTGCGAGTGCTTCTGGCATAATCGGTTGTCAGGACAGCCCGGTCCCCGCTAGGACTTCCTGGCACCCACGCGTCATGCGCGGGTTCAATCTGTGGACGCGACCTGATGGGCCGAGCGACTAACTAGAACCACTCTAATTACAGGCCACACATACAGAAATCCACGGCCACACCTTTCCAAAAGGGCAAGAGGAGAAACTTGCCGCGACCAAGACACGACACGAGCTGGCTCGTATCTTTCTGTCTATCAAAAAAACAAAAATCTGTGTCGGATCTGCGCGTGCGGTTGCACAGGGCACAACTGTTGAAACATCGGGGGGCCAACAGAGCCACTCCCACCCACCCCACCCCCCCCCCCCGCCAGCACGCAAGCCTTAGTAGGCCAGTAGTTATGCTCACACTCGCTCTGCTCGCGCATAGACCAAGTCTACCCGCTCTTTCGTTGCCTGCCAGTCCAAGGGAGATTGGAGCATACGACCTGTTAGGAGGCGACGCGGAACGGACACTGGCCATGCGCACATCCGATGAAGAAGCCAGGTACTCTTCTACATTCAGCATACCCGCCGCCGCCGGGGCTGCTGCGACGAGGAGCACCTGTCACGCACCGGCGGCAGTCCCAGCAGGCTATTCCGGCGCCCTTCATGTCATCCGGGCCGCCCACCGCCGACACGCCGATGCCCCATCATCAGGTTTGTCTGTCTCCTTCAGCTGCTCCTGGTCATATGACATTCAGATGCTGCTCTGCTCGTCCCACAAGATAACAAGATGCTTCACTTCTCATGTTCCGCAGGGGCAGCTCGGTATGTTCCATGGCCAGCACGGCGGATCCAGGCCGCTGTTCTGTCCGCCAGGGAGCTACCCAAGTGCCGCCGATGCCATCGCGTCCAGAAATCAGCAGCGTTTCACCGCCAACAGTGCCGTCTATGCCCCAAGGTACGCACTACATCTATTTATCTATCTATATATATCCCTTGTTCTTCTGACTGACAAATGAATGAATGTTTGGCCTGCAAAACTACAAAGCCGGCGCATATGGAATCCAAATTCAACACTAATGACTATGTTCTACAACGGCGCAGTCAACATGTTCGACGTCCCGGTGGACAAGGTATGGACACGTTAATTGCTCGTGTGGTGAATGAAGAAGCATTTTTAACTTCTTTTCAACTTTGGCAGGCCCGGGAGATTATGGTGTTAGCAAGCAGGACATCTGTTTCAAGCCCACCCAGTGCACTTGCAGTGCAGAAACCTGGGTGTCATGTCTCTGACAATGCTGCAAGAGTGCCCGTGCCTGAGCCGAGGCATGTGTCGGTCATTTCAAGTCCAATCCCCGCCGTGTCACAAGCTCCGACGATCTCCAAGCGCATACCAGGCTACCAAAATTACACCCCAGCTCCAACAACATCTTCAGGCATACCATCATCAGTTGTTCCACCACCAAGTCAGGCATCCTCAGCTCAACGGATGCAACAAGCATCTCCTGCTGTCGCAGCAGCTATTAAGCCAATTGGTATGTACTACTACAAATTATAGTTCACTAGTTATGCACTTCAATTCGCATTTAGAGGTGGTGCCTAGCTAGGAAAGTGTTATAGGAGTATTGATTCATGCTCTTGGTTCAGCTGTCCATCAATCTCGGAAAGCATCTCTCGCACGATTTTTAGAGAAGCGAAAAGAAAGGTACAAAAATATCGCCTGTTAGTTTGGTGACTACACTTTGCAAAAGTGACATCTCCTTGGATTAAATTTCATCGTCGCACTATATCTTTTGCAGAGTTTCAAGTGTCACACCGTACCCATTGTCAAAGAGCCCGCTAGTGAGCAGCGGCACCTTTGGTAGTGCGAGCACTCCAAGCAGGTTATCTAGCGCAGACAATGCTCCACCCAGCAACAACTGCCAAGAGTCTATGAGCAAGGACATGTACAATGGCGCTAGCTTAGGGTGGTTATTGAGTTGGAATGAGAGATAGAGAGATTTTTCTATTGTATGCGATTATTTTTTTCTTTAGTTACATATTTTCTCACGTTATATATTTTCTAGTTTAGTTTTAGTCAGACTATATTTTTAGGAGCAAGCTACCATTAAAAGTTAGAGATAGCAATAAGAGATAAACCATGTTGTATAACATATATTTTTTCTTCTCTAGATGTTTTGCAATGCATAATGGATCTGTATTTATACTGCTTGTTTAGCCGGCGCTTCTTAATGGAAGAGATGTGCGAGTTGAATGTTCAAAGGTCTTACGAATTTGGCTTGTCTACATCAGTTAAGATACATCGTTGTTGTTTATCACAAAGCTACATGTAAGAGGGGAGGATAACACATCTATTTTTTTTTTTACATTTGCAAAAAATATTTTTGATGGGCAGGAGCATATGCTCCCAAGAGCCGAATTGGATTTCTGGCAAAAAGAACCTTCTCAAACTCGTTTCGCAGACCGTAAAACTTTTGTACAAATTATACAACATATTCTTTGATGTTTGGGATAATGATGTCATGTCACAAATAGTAATTGTCTAACATTTTTTTTTGGACGCAGGAACAATAGGACATCAAACTATACATGAAAAACGAAAAAAGTGTCATATCATGTAGCACAGTGTTTAGGAAATAGGAGTCTTTAAAGCTTGTGACAAGCAGATGTGTTTTAAAAACGTCCAGCTGAAATTGAGATGACCATGTTGTGAATCAATTGCAGGGGATTCCTTGAGTCTGCTCAATGCATGTCTTTGGGAGAGAGCTTATGCACATAACGAGGCAATAAACAATGATGAACAATGTTTGTATACATATGCGTACAGGGCTCAAGTTTTTTTTTTCCAGGAAAGGAACTTTCATTAATCAAACCAAATGGTTATATTCGAAGATTACAATGCTAGCTATTTCATCAGGCGAACGCGAAGCCAGCAAGCAGTTCGCTGTTACGAACGATGACCATCACTGCAATGCCTAAATAACATGGCTGTTTTTACTATCTATGACATGAGCATCAAGTAAGCTTATTTTAACAATGTAGGGTTCCATGCATATCTCTTCCCGCCATCTCGCATAAACTGTTTCTGCCATGCACATATCCTGAAAAGTGGTGTCTAGAGATCAATGACGTTGAGTATAGGTTCAGGTGAACCATGGTCCCGTACAACATTCTAGCGAGAGTAAGCGCCAACACTACAAGCAAGTTATCTCATGCAGACGTTGCTCCCACTAGCAACAAATGCCCGGATCTATGAGCATGGGCATGTACAACGGCGCCAGCTTACCAATGTCATGTAGGGTGATTATTGAGTTGGAATGGAGGATGAATGAAAAAGAGGTTTGTCTTCTCTTAGTTAAGAGATTATGTCGTAGTAGTAGTAAGGGAGGGACCAACATCCTTAACCCACCTCGCGTCTCCCGTCCCCTGGGTCGCCTCAGAGCGTGCGGGACCCTAGACGACGATCAGGCCGCCGCCAGCCGCCCTTCCCATCTCCTACCTCCCCTCGCCGTCACCGGATGAGGTCGCTGGACTAATTCCACGTGGCGGATGGCGACGGTGGGGCACCCCCTATTCCGCGGCAGGATTTCTGGGGTGAAGGGAGGCTCGCCCTTTCTGTGGTGCGTGGTGGCGGCTACTACAACGGTGATCTCCATGGCTATGTTCGCGTGGGCTTGCAGCCCGGTGATCCCGCCGACGAGTTGGGGTGGGTGGTGGCCCCCTTCCTACCTTTGGAGCATAGTTTTAAAAATCGAACTGGGCTAGCGGTCTGACCAGAAAACCCCCAAACCGGTGCCTTGCGGTGTTTTTTAAGGCACATCAACAAGAAATTGAACATCTAACCTTTAGTCAAGTCATGCTAAAGCCTCAATAACCAACTAGTCTAATACCACTTTGTGATTTATTAATGGTTTATATCCAATATATGTGTTTTGATTTGATGTGATGCCAAAATTTTGAGAAATTACCTTAAATTTTTCATTTTGTCGCAAATGAACTGGTGGTCCAACCAGTAAAAACCTGAACCAACAACCTCACCGGTTATGTTGCCGATTCCGTTTTTAAATTATGCTTGGAGGCTCCTTCACGCACGGGCCGGATGCTTCCCAACCTCTAGTGGCTTCTGCTAGGTGCTACGACAGGTGGTCGCCAGATCTGGTCTTCTCCGGGTTTGGCTTGTCGGTGGCTGTTGGCGACAAGCTGGTGGCTCTTGCGTGGGATGGCACCATCTTCACACTTGAGGTGCGCGGGCCAGTGGCTTTCCTGGGTCACTGGCTACTTGGGTTAGAGGATTGGACTACTTCTAGTAAGAATCTACCCAGCTTTGATGGTGCCAACGATGCATTGCCCTTGGGTGTCGCTCTCCTTGTTGGTGGGTCGTCATGGAGCTCTCCGTCCTCTTCCAACCCGAGCCATGTGCTTTGTGTGAAAGCTCAAGACTCCAGCATGAGTCAGGCGATGGCTTTGCTTCCATGTCACTAACCCCTTGGGGGGTGTCGCCTTGAAGGTCACGGTCTCCTACACATTTCCCGAGGTGTTGGACGCGTGCATCACCGCGAGTGGCCGGTGCCCAACCAGTGGTGCTTGGTGGCATTGCGACCTTTGTGGTGATGATGATGGTGGCAAGATGTGCAAATTGGTTGCAACTTGCCTTTGTTGTTAAGAGTGGGACATGTTCCTGAGCATGAAGTCGGAGCTCCAACATTGCGGGGCAACACGGTGGCGACGGTGCTAGGTGATGGGTAGTTCAGACTCTATCAGTGCCAGGTGTGCTCCTTTTCTCCTATGAGGCCCGTCATCAAAGTCAGAGATGTCTGGTCCTTGGCATCGGCATCTGATTGTTTGGCTTCGGCGGTAGAGTCCTCATGTCTCGTTTGTTCGGAGGGGTCTCTATGTTGGGGAACGTAGCATTTCAAAAAAAATTCCTACGATCACGCAAGATCTATCTAGGAGAAGCATAGCAACGAGCAGGAAGACTGCGTCCACGTACCCTCGTAGACCAAAAGCGGAAGCGTTTAGTAACGTGGTTGATGTAGTCGAACGTCTTCGCGATCCAACCGATCCAAGCACCGAACGTACGACACCTCCGCGTTCAGCACACGTTCAGCTCGATGACGTCTCTCGATCTCTTGATCCAGTTGAGGACGAGGGAGAGTTCCATCAGCACGACGGTGTGGCGACGGAGATGATGAAGTTACCGGCGCAAGATTTCGCCTAAGCACTACGACGATATGACCGAGGTGTGTAACTGTGGAGGGGGGCACCGCACACGGCTAAGAGAAGACTTGGTGTGTCTTTGGGGTGCCCCCTCCCACGTACATAAAGGGGGGAGGAGAGATGGCCGGCCTAACGGGGGCGCGCCAGGTGCGGGGAGTCCTACTAGGACTCCCTAGTCCAAGTAGGATTCCCTCTCCTTTTTCCTTTTTCGGAATAGCACAGAGGGAAAGAGAGGAGGAGTAGGAGAGGGAAAGGGGAGGGGGGGCGCCGCCCCCACCCCTTGTCCAATTCGGATTGGCAAGGGGGGTGTCAGTGTCAAAACCTGCGGATCTCGGGTAGGGGGTCCCGAACTGTGCATCTAAGGCGGATGGTAACATGAGGCAGGGGACATGATGTTTACCCAGGTTCGGGCCCTCTTGAAGGAGGTAATACCCTACGTCCTGCTTGATTGTTCTTGATGATAGGAGTATTACAAGAGTTGATCTACCACGAGATCGTAGAGGCTAAACCCTAGAAGCTAGCCTATGGTATGATTGTCTGTTGTCCTACGGACTAAACCCTCCGGTTTATATAGACACCGGAGGGGGCTAGGGTTACACAGAGTCGGTTACAAGGGAGGAGATCTACATATCCGTATTGCCTAGCTTGCCTTTCACGCCAAGGAGAGTCCCATCCGAACACGGGATGAAGTCTTCGATCCTGCATCTTCATAGTTCAACAGTCCGGCTAAAGGGTATAGTCCAGCTGTCCGGAGACCCCCTAATCCAGGACTCCCTCAGTAGCCCCTGAAACAGGCTTCAATGACGATGAGTCCGGTGCGCAGTATTGTCTTCGGCATTGCAAGGTGGGTTCTTCTCCAGATCCTGAATATCTGCTAAGTAGTGTCCGACTCCCATAAATGTTAGACTTCTTGGCTTCTGCGCCCAATAAGGGCTATCTTCCACGCGTCGAGCGAATTCGAGGAGCCAGGGCGTTTTTACATTCGCCCCCCTAGCTAGGTAAATAAATCGTCTATTAAAGGGATGGGGATTCTTAGATCCAATCCACACCATCCTCCCACGGCGAGAATCCATCGGAGCGCGCTCGGAAAAATCCATTCCATCATGGCCGGCCACCGCAGCTCCTCCTCTCGCTCCCGTAGCCCTAAGCCCGGTGATTGGGAGAAGTGTTCCGTCCCGCACAACCGATTAGTAGAGTTGCAGACCCAGGGATTTCTCCCTCCAGCGTATGTGGTCCCCGCCCGAGCCGGGCTCGCCACCTATAATGGCGGGGAGCAAGCGGAGAGCTTCCCCAGTCCCTCTAAGGGGGAGCGGGTATGCCTTGTCCCTTACTTACTAAGGGGACTCGGATTTCCAATTCATCTGTTCCATCGCGGGCTCCTGGTGTTTTACGGCCTCCAGCTGCATAATTTCACCCCTGCTTCCATATTACACATCGCCGGTTATGTTGCCCTTTGTGAGCTGTTTCTGGCTGCAAGGCTCATTTCGAGCTGTGGAAAAGGCTATTCTGCCTTGTGCCCCGCACACAGAAGGGGTCACTTTATCAAGTGGGCGGAGCCGACGCCGAGAACGGATACCTGTCCGGTACTCCGAAGAAGACGTCCGAAGACTGGCCTTCGGAGGGGTTTTACATGGAGGACGTCCCCCTTCCAGACCCTGTTCGGTGGGGTCTTCCTAAGTTCAACAATGCTCCTCTGAAGAAACGCCGAAGCTGGCGCCCACGGAGCCCCCAGGAGGAAGACAACGGAGAAGTCTTTTACTAGATGAACCGTATTAAAGCGCTGGCTCAATAAGGATTGACAATAATCGAGGTTATGTCAATATGCATAATGCGGGGGGGGGGGGGGGGGGGGGGGGGTGCAGCCACTTCAATATCGAGGGCACCCCCTGTGGTGATTTAATGGGGAAGATGATTCCACCCGTTGCAGGCGCAAGGGACCGGACTCCGCTGCTGCTTTAGCAAAAATTCTATCCGAGTTGTTCAAGGGAGAGGAAGAGGAGTTCATCCGTATTAAGCCACGGTATGGATTCTCCATGTACAACCCTCCAAGCTGGGTGAGTTGTACCTCTTTACTCCCAACCTTCCCGCATTCTTCGTCGTAGGTACTCACCTTGCCATTTCACGGCAGGAACTGCGAAAAGCTGTACGGGAGGTCAACAACCCACCTCCACAACCGGAGGACCCTGACCGGGCCCTCGATCCCGGACTCGAAGAGGATCCGAACATATTCGTGGAGCTGATAGACATGCAATTCTATCAATTGAGCTGCGATGACGCCATGGTGGCCATAACGGCCGACTATCCTGGACTACTCCCTGCATCGCACGTAAGAAAAACCAAAGTCCCAACTCCCAAAAGGATCCCCTTTTATGCACTTCACCCACCGTACACATATGGTGTTTTACAGGGAAGGCCTTCGGGACGCCGTGCCGAACCCGCAACAACTCGTCAACAAGAGGCACCGAAGCCGGGTAGGTCAAAAAGGAAGGCGGTCAGGACGGAGACTCCGGCACATAGGTATGACACAAAACCTCACTCTGTGGTTGTCGTCTTTAAAATATAGTGACGTCTGTGTTTCCTAGCAGAAAAAGCGCTTGCTGGACTATATCTGGAGAGGTTGCCGATCATGCCTCGACCAGTCGGGCTCCAGAGCCGGACATAGAGGCGGAAGCTAATGCGGGGCAGATGTCGGGTGTTCCTCCTACAGAGGATGCTGACAGATTATCTGCTACAAATTCTGAAGTGGAGAGCACCATGAATCACAGGCGTCGCCGGGTGGTACTCCGTGACGCTTGTTTCTCGCCAGAGGCATTTGATGCCTTCAATTCCGGAGATGCGTACATCTGTGCCGCTCAAAATAGTCTAGCCAGAGCCACGGACCAGTATGTAAGGGATATACGGGTAAGCAAATCTGACGATTATATGTATCAGTAGCCCCTGAGACTTGAAACAGTTGACGCAACTGATTTAAGGATCATTATTTGTGCAGGTTCTTACAGAGAAGAATTCCCATATGTCTCAAGAGCTGGATGAGTGCAAGGACCAGCTAGGGGCCGCTGTTGCCGCATTGAAGGAGTCCGAGAAGGGTCCCTCTGGTAAAACTTGTTTCCATTGCATAGAATACGGGTACCAGGTAGTATGCGGCATGTATGCAAATCTAACAATAGATGTTGCAGGTGGCCCCGGAGTGAATCCGGAGGCCGTGGCGGTGGATGCGGACGTGATGATCGACAGCGAAATGTTGGCAAGCGCGTGCTTATGCGAGTCAGGCAGGAGAAAAATGATCTCCAAGATGCCAATATCCGGCTGGGCATGGAACTGAAAGATGTCCGAGCCCAGCTTGCGGACTCCGTGAAGGAGAATAAATGGCTTCGGCGCGACATTTTTAGTAAGTGCTTGAACAAACTTTTAAAGGAGTTCGGCAAAGAAGCCGGCTAACAGAGTTATGTCTGCAGGTATGCTGACAGGTCGTCCCGCGGAGGTGATGCCCGGGTCTTCGGGTGATCTTCTACCAGAGCTCTCATAACTGCACGAACAAGTTCGACAGGTGATGCAGGGTATTGCCCAAGCCTTGTGGCCATCCGCGTCCCCGCCCGGAGGCATAGGGGAGCTTATAGAGAAGCTCAAGGGTGTGCGGTGGCGCTTCCGATTATGGAAGATATCCGCCTGCCGACAAGGTACAAGGGAAGCCTGGGCTATGGTGAAGACGCGCTATACCAAAGCGGACCCGAACCACATGGCCGAGGTCGGACCTGTGGGGCCTGATGGGAAAGAGATCCCCGTTAGTTTAGTGTATGATTAAGTAGAATTAGCCGCAAAGTATTCCCAACAGGATGTAGGCTAGACACCCTGTTGGATGGTATAGAAGAAGAATTGAATCAGTCTTAGCGACTGTGTAATTCAAGTGACATATGTAATGTCCCTAGCCGGATTGTAAATCATTTGTCATGGCGGACCTTTTCGCTTCGACCTCTGGACCCGATAGTCCGGAGTGTATCCGAATACCCACTCGGTTATGTAAAAACCAGGGTATGCATGGAGACCAGGCGTAGGGGTCATAAGTGCTTGAATAGACAAGTACCCAACTAGTTATGTTATATTACATGGGTAGTAAGAAACATCTTCCAGGGAGAATAGTTCCGTTAAGGGTTCCTTTCCCTGGGTACGCATGCCCTAATGTGCATGTCCGAACTACGAAAAGAGACGCATGATATAAACATCCGGGGGCATGTTTCAAATTAGATAAAAGTCATCTTTTATTCACCGACCGAATATTCCCTTAAGAACGCTAGCTTTCGGCTTCACCCAGTCTGAGGTACACATCCGGCTGACCCGACAGTAACAATCGCAGAGGTGCTCCCCTTATGCCCTAGCCGAATTAACGGGAACGTAGGGCATAAATACAAGAACCAGGCAACCCAGCTTGGCCAAAACTTAAGTCATATCAATGCATATAATGGCGAAAAAGGTACATGCGAAAGAATAACACATGTATGAGACGTAAAGCCCAGGAAAATAGTTA
>NC_053026.1:649003397-649015595 GCF_003073215.2 Triticum urartu | reverse complement strand
TGTGAATACATAGACAAACTTAGTGTCACTAGCATGCCTCTACTTGACTAGCTCGTTAATCAAAGATGGTTATGTTTCCTAACCATGAACAAAGTGTTGTTATTTGATTAACGAGGTCACATCATTAGTTGAATGATATAATTGACATGACCCATTCCATTAGCTTAGCACCCGATCGTTTAGTATGTTGCTATTGCTTTCTTCATGACTTATACATGTTCCTATAACTATGAGATTATGCAACTCCCGTTTGCCGGAGGAACACTTTGGGTGCTACCAAACGTCACAACGTAAATGGGTGATTATAAAGGAGCATTACAGGTGTCTCCAAAGGTAGATGTTGGGTTGGCGTATTTCGAGATTAGGATTTGTCACTCCGATTGTCGGAGAGGTATCTCTGGGCCCTCTCGGTAATGCACATCACATAAGCCTTGCAAGCATTGCAACTAATGAGTTGGTTGCGAGATGATGTATTAATGAGTAAAGAGACTCTCCGGTAGCGAGATTGAACTAGGTATTGGATACCGACGATCGAATCTCGGGCAAGTAACATACCGATGACAAAGGGAACAACGTATGTTGTTATGCGGTCTGACCGATAAAGATCTTCGTAGAATATGTAGGAGCCGATATGGGCATCCAGGTCCCGCTATTGGTTATTGACCGGAGACGTGTCTCGGTCATGTCTACATTGTTCTCGAACCCGTAGGGTCCGCACGCTTAAGGTTACGATGACAGTTATATTATGAGTTTATGCATTTTGATGTACCAAAGGTTGTTCGGAGTCCCGGATGTGATCACGGACATGACGAGGAGTCTCGAAATGGTCGAGACGTAAAGATTGATATATTAGAAGCCTATGTTTGGATATCGGAAGTGTTCCGGGTGAAATCGGGATTTTACCGGAGTACCGGGAGGTTACCGGAACCCCCCGGGAACCATATGGGCCTAGATGGGCTTTAGTGGAAAGGATAAAGGGGCAGCCCAAGGTGGCCGCGTGCCTCCCCCCTCCCCCTAGTCCTATTAGGACTAGGAGAGGTGGCCGGCCCCCCTTCTCTCTCTTTCCCCCTCAGGGAATCCTAGTCCAACTAGGATTGGGGGGGAGTCCTACTCCCAGAAGGAGAAGGACTCCTCCTGCGCCCTCCTCCTGGCCGGCGCCCCCCTCCCCCTTGGCTCCTTTATATACTGAGGCAGAGGCACCCCAGAAACATACAAGTTGATCCACGTGATCTATTCCTTAGCCGTGTGCGGTGCCCCCAGCCACCATATTCCTCGATAATACTGTAGCGGAGTTTAGGCGAAGCCCTGCTGCTGTAGTGCATCAAGATCGTCACCACGCCGTCGTGCTGACGGAACTCTTCCCCGACACTTTGCTGGATCGGAGTCCGGGGATCGTCATCGAGCTGAACGTGTGCTCGAACTCGGAGGTGCCGTAGTTTCGGTGCTTGATCGGTTGGATCGTGAAGACGTACGACTACTTCCTCTACGTTGTGTCAGCGCTTCCGCAGTCGGTCTGCGTTGGGTACGTAGACAACACTCTCCCCTCTCGTTGCTATGCATCACATGATCTTGCGTGTGCGTAGGAAATTTTTTGAAATTACTACGAAACCCAACACTATTCTCATCATATCAATCTCCATCACTTTAATCTTGCTTTGCTTTTCTACTTTGCTTTTATTTTTTACTTTGCATCTTTATACCAAAAATACCAAAAATATTATATCTATCAGATCTCACTCTCGTAAGTGACCGTGAAGGGATTGACAACCCCTAATCGCGTTGGTTGCGAGTAGGTATCGTTTTGTGCAGGTACGAGGGACTTGAGCGTGGCCTCCTACTGGATTGATACCTTGGTTCTCAAAAACTAAGGGAAATACTTACGCTACTCTGTTGCATCATCCCTTCCTCTTCGGGGAAAACCAACGCAAGCTCAAGACGTAGCAAGAAGGATTTCTGTCGCCGTTGCCGGGGATTCTACGCAAAAAGTCAACATACCAAGTACCCATCACAATCCCTATCTCTCGCATTACATTATTTGCCATTTTCCTCTCGTTTTCCTCTCCCCCACTTCACCCTTGCCGTTTTATTCGCCCTCTCTCTCTCTATCCTCCCTCTCCTTTCCGCTTGCCTCTTGTTTGCTCGTGTGCTAGTTTGCTTGCTTGTCGTTATGTCTGAAATTGGGGAAGTTATGGCCAATATGGGCGATAACAATATCATGGAAAATTCTGATGCTCCTGCTGAAGAACCCTCTACCTACCATACAAAAAGATTTCGAATCGGTAGTGGTAATATTATTGGAAAAGGAGTTATTCAAGATTTCTTTACTTGTGCCGGTGCTTTGCCCTCTACAGGCGGTTCTATTCTCCATATAACTAGTAGTCTTGCAGACGCTATTGCCATGCTTATCGTTGAACTTGAAAGGCAATTTATGCATATGCACCCATCTATACAAAGAGTTTTTCTAGAATTTTCTAATATTGAGCATTCCTCTGTTAAGCGTGCCGCTACTATCTTTTTGGCTCATGAATTCAGATTTATAATAAAAGAAGCCAAAGAAATCTTTGCGCACTATAGGGTGGACGCTGGTCGTCCTCCCATAGAATCTATTCTCTTCGATCAAGAAGAAATTATGCGCTTTCAATCTCCTGGCTATGTTGCTTTTAAGGAAAACCTCAGAAAAAAGGTGCCAACCAATATTTTAATTGATAGAATCTCTGAACTTAATGATGATTTGGCTATTCGAAATAATGAGCTATGATACTCTCTTGAGTCTAGGCTCACAAAGTTCTGTCAAAAGAATGCTTATAATGATGAATTGGTTGTACAATACGAAGGGCCGAAAGAGGAACCTATACCTCCTAAAATTGATCTTGGAGACTTCTGTCCTATTAAATTTAGCCCTTTTGATTACTTTTTCTTGCCTCAAAGAAAACTTGCTGCTGAACGTAGAGAATATGAAATGAGCTTCACCAATCTATCTTATTACTATGGCAATACTTAGATCTATCCTCGCTTTTATGCCTAGCTAGGGGCGTTAAACGATAGCGCTTGTTGGGAGGCAACCCAATTTTATTTTTATTCCTTGCTTTTTGCTCCTTCTTAGTAATAAATAAATTATTTAACCTCTGTTTTGGTTGTGTTTTTTGTGTTTAATTAGTGTTTGTGCCAAGTAGAACAGTTGGGAAGACTTGGGGAAAGTCTTGTTGAACTTGCTATAAAAACAGAAACTTTAGCGCTCACGAGAACTGCTTTCATTTTTATTTGAAGAGTGCTATTTAGTTAATTCTTTTTTAAGATGATTAATAGATAAATTCCTCTCGTCCAGAAATTTATTTTAGAATTTTTGGGGTTCCAGATCTTGATCTAGCTACAGATTACTACAGACTGTTCTGTTTTTTGACAGATTCTGTTTTTCGTGTGTTGTTTGCTTATTTTGATGAATCTATGGCTAGTAGAATAGTTTATAATCCATAGAGAAGTTGGAATACAGTAGGTTTAACACCAATATAAATAAAGAATGAGTTCATTACAGTACCTTGAAGTGGTCTTTTGTTTTCTTTCGCTAACGGAGCTCACGAGTTTTCTATTTTGAGTTTTGTGTTGTGAAGTTTTCAAGTTTTGGGTGAATTCTTTTGATGGATTATGGAACAAGGAGTGGCAAGAGCCTAAGCTTGGGGATGCCCATGGCACCCCCAAGATAATCCAAGGACACCAAGAAGTCAAAGCTTGGGGATGCCCCGGGAGGCATCCCCTCTTTCGTCCACTTCCATCAGTAATTTACTTGGAGCTATATTTTTATTCACCAACATGATATGTGTTTTGCTTGGAGCGTCTTGTATTATTTGTGTCTTTGTGTCTTAGTATGCCACAATCATCCTTGCTTTACACACCTTTTGAGAGAGCCATACATGAATTAAAATTTGATAGAATACTCTATGTGCTTCACTTATATCTTTTGAGCTAAGTAGTTTTGCTCTATGTGCTTCACTTATATCTTTTGAGCGTTATAATTTTGCTCTATGTGCTTCACTTAGATCTTTTAGAGCACGATGGTGGATTTGTTTTAAAGAAACTATTGATCTCTCATGCTTCACTTAAATTATTTTGAGAGTCTCTTAATAGCATGGTAATTTGCTTAATAATAATATGTTTGGTATTCAAGATTTGTGAAACTTTCTTTTAAGTGTGTTGAATACTAAGAAAAGATTGAAGCTTGATAATTGTTTTGATATATGGAGGTGATAATATTAAAGTCATGCTAGTTGAGTAGTTGTGAATTTAAAGAATACTTGTGTTAAAGTTTGTGATTCCCGTAGCATGCACGTATGGTGAACCGTTATGTGATGAAGTCGGAGCATGATTTATTTATTGATTGTCTTCCTTATGAGTGGCGGTCGGGGACGAGCGATGGTCTTTTCCTACCAATCTATCCCCCAAGGAGCATGCGCGTAATACTTTGCTTTGACAACTTCTAGATTTTTGCAATAAGTATATGAGTTCTTTATGACTAATGTTGAGTCCATGGATTATACGCACTCTCACCCTTCCACCTTTATTAGCCTCTCTAATACCGCGCACCTTTCGCCGGTATCATACACCTACCATATACCTTTCTCAAAACAGCCACCATACCTACCTATTATGGCATTTCCATAGCCATTCCGAGATATATTGCCATGCAACTTTCCACCATCTAGTTCATCATGACACATTCATCATTGTCATATTGCATATCCCGGTACACCGTCGGATTCATTCACATAGAGTCATATTTTGTTCTAAGTATCGAGTTGTAATTGTTGAGTTATAAGAAAAATAAACGTGTGATGATCATCATTATTAGAGCATTGTCCCAAGTGAGGAAAGAATGACGGAGACTATGATTCCCCCATAAGTCGGGATGAGACTCCGGACGAAAAATAAATAAAAGAGGCCAAAGAAGCCCAAATAAAAAGAGGCCATAAAAAAGAGAAAAGTCCCAAATAAAAAAATATAAAAAAAATGAGAGAAAAAGAGAGAAGGGACAATGTTACTATCCTCTTACCACACTTGTGCTTCAAAGTAGCACCATGATGTTCATAGTAGACAGTCTCTCATATTATCACTTTCATATACTTGTGGGAATTTTACATTATAGAACTTGGCTTGTATATTCGAATGATGGGCTTCCTCAAATTGCCCTAGGTCTTCATGAGCAAGAAAGTTGGATGCACACCCACTTAGTTTCTTTTTGAGCTTCATATACTTATAGCTCTAGTGCATCCGTTGCATGGCAATCCCTACTCACTCACATTGATATCTATTGATGGGCATCTCCATAGCCCGTTGATACGCCTAGTTGATGTGAGACTATCTTCCCCTCCTTTTTGTCTTCTCTACAACCACCATTCTATTCCACCTATAGTTCTATATCCATGGCTCACGCTCATGTATTGCGTGAAGATTGAAAAAGTTAGAATATGAAACAATTGCTTGGCTTGTCATCGGGGTTGTGCATGATTTAAATACTTTGTGTGGTGAAGATAGAGCATAGCCAGACTATATGATTTTGTAGGGATAATTTTCCTTGGCCATGTTATTTTGAGAAGACATAATTGCTTTGTTAGTATGCTTGAAGTATTATTATTTTTATGTCAATATAAACTTTTGTCTTGAATCTTTTGAATCTGAATATTCATATCACAATTAAGAAGGTTTGCATTGGAATTATGCCAAGTAGCACTCCACATCAAAAATTCTCTTTTTATCATTTACCTACTCGAGGACGAGCAGGAAATAAGCTTGGGGATGCCTGATACGTCTCCGACGTATCTATAATTTTTGATTGCTCCATGCTATATTATCTACTGTTTTGGACTATATTGGGCTTTATTTTCCACTTATATATTATTTTTGGGACTAACCTATTAACCGGAGGCCCAGCCCAGAATTGCTGTTTTTTTTGCCTATTTCAGTGTTTCGAAGAAACGGAATATCAAACGGAGTCCAAACGGAATAGAACCATCGGGAACGTGATTTTCTCACCGAACGTGATCTAGGAGACATGGACCCTGCTCCAAGGAACAAAAGAGGCGGTCACGAGGGTGGGGGGCGCCCCCCCCCTAGGGCGCGCCCCTGTCTCGTGGGCCCCTCGGTGCTCCTCCGGCGTACTCCTTCCTCCTATATATACCTACGTACCCCCAAACGATCAGAAGAGGAGCTAAAAACCTAATTCCACCACCGCAACTTTCTGTATCCAGGAGATCCCATCTTAGGGCCTGTTCCGGAGCTCCGCCGGAAGAGGGTCGTCATCACGGAGGGCTTCTACATCATCATAGCCTCTCCGATGAAGTGTGAGTAGTTTACCTCAGACCTTCGGGTCCATAGTTAGTAGCTAGATGGCTTCTTCTCTCTCTTTGAATCTCAATACAAAGTTCCCCCCCTCTCTTGTGGAGATCTATTCGATGTAATCTTCTTTTTGCGGTGTGTTTGTTGAGACCGATGAATTATGGGTTTATGATCAAGTCTATCTATGAATAATATTTGAATCTTCACTGAATTCTTTTATGTATGATTGGTTATCTTTGCAAGTCTCTTCGAATTATCCGTTTGATTTGGCCAACTAGATTGGTAGTTCTTGCCATGGGAGAAGTGCTTAGCTTTGGGTCCGATCTTGCGGTGTCCTTTCCTGGTGACAGAAGGGGCAGCAAGGCACGTATTGCATCGTTGCCATCGAGGATAACAAGATGGGGTTTATTTCATATTGCATGAATTTATCTCTCTACATCATGTCATCTTGCTTAAGGCGTTACTCTGTTTTTAACTTAATACTCTAGATGCATGCTGGATAGCGGTCGATGAGTGGAGTAATAGTAGTAGATGCAGAATCGTTTCGGTCTACTTGTCACGGACGTGATGCCTATATACATGATCATGCCTAGATATTCTCATAACTATGCTCAATTCTGTCAATTGCTCAACAGTAATTTGTTCACCCACCGTAGAATACTTATGCTCTTGAGAGAAGCCACTAGTGAAACCTATGGTCCCCGGGTCTATTCTCATCATATCAATCTCCACCACTTTAATCTTGCTTTGCTTTTTTACTTTGCTTTTATTTTTTACTTTGCATCTTTATACCAAAAAAACCAAAAATATTATATCTATCAGATCTCACTCTCGTAAGTGACAGTGAAGGGATTGACAACCCCTAATCGCGTTGGTTGCGAGTAGCTATCGTTTTGTGCAGGTACGAGGGACTTGAGCGTGGCCTCCTACTGGATTGATACCTTGGTTCTCAAAAACTGAGGCAAATACTTATGCTACTCTGCTGCATCATCCCTTCCTCTTCGGGGAAAACCAACGCAAGCTCAAGACGTAGAACTTCCCCCAACAACGGGCCGGGCATCATCAATTTATATTACATGAGTTTGGCTATGTACAGAAGCACCTACGCTCCAATCCATGTGTATTTTCCTAGTACATGTGAGCACCAAAGTGACATGGATTTTCCCAGACAATTGTTGAGCATGGCCACAGAATGGACCTATGAAAATACTAGGGTTCTCACTGAGTTGTTTGTGGAGCAAGTGAAGGCTGCAAATAGGCCAAACAATTATTTGATGCCAAATGCATTTGAGGAGGTGTGAAGGAAATTCAAGATGTGAATCAGGCTCGAATACAAATATGTCTGATTTAAAATCAAATGGGACAAGCTAAAAGGTGATCACAACATATTCCCGAAACTCAAGTTGCGGGATACCGAATGGGGATGTGACTTTGAGGAAAACCACCATGCGGAGAGGTGCACCCCCTACTAATCCTATGGAGAAGTTAGGAAAGACCCGCTCCTCCAAGCGGATGCAATTGCATAGAGAGGGCCTTTGGTGTTTTGAAAATGAAATGGAAAATACTACTCAAGATTGATTGAAACACAAAAAATGATTGTTGCGGCAATTATGACGCTGCATAACTACATTCTCCTTCATGACAAGGATGACTTCAACTAGTTTCAGTGTGTTACGGATCTGAATTATGTTCCACCAATGCCGGAAAGATACTAGAAGTAAGGTATATTCATCAAATTTGCCGAGAGCCAGCGCTTTGGCTCTCGGCTTAGCTGAAATAAGTCAGCGTAGACAGTTTTTCCAGTATTGTAAGTGCTCCCATGATACCAGCTTGAAAATTACAATTTTAGATGTGTAATTTTTTTGTGAATGTTCAGAACATGTGTCTACAACCCCTAAAAATTCAGATCAAAATACGAAATATACAAAGAGAAACAAAAAAGACAAGTCGAGATGTGAATAGTACCATGCCCAAAAACTGTCAAGAGCCCAAATTTTATAAATGGTAGACTAAAACGAAGTGACCATGCCCCCATTAATTGTGCATGATTAGCAGAGGCCATAGAGTAACGTCCATGGGTAATTTGGAATGAGTGCAACTTGAGAGTCTTCAACAACATCTGGAGAGTCATTGACAAGATCCGAGATGAAACGTGCAAGTGGGTGTTAGCCGGGGCTCAACACTTGAGTGATATTATGTCGGGAGAGTAGGCATTTGTTTCGCCTCCGGGTTAGCGACTTTGTTAAGCTCATTCTTAATTAATGAATGTGTCAAATCTTTTGCCCTTCCAAAAAAAAGTGCAGGCTTGATTTTATGGAGCTGAACTTGGGATGTATACCACCAAACTAAAGGTTGATAAATGAATTCAATGCACACGAGTTAATGAGCAGGTGCCACAGTGTTTAAAGCCACACATCGTACAAGGAATCAAAGATGTGCCTTCTTGTGCTCAATCCCGATGGAACCAACAGTACAGCAAAGCAATCACTATTTTCTAGAGCATCTCATGTTTTCTGCTGCAATGCGGCTTATTTGTGAGTGACTCATCGTAATTTCGGGCGTATTTTGGACGGTTGCCAATTCCTGTACGTGGTTTTCGTTGAAAAGATTGCAGCAAGTGACAGAGAGGGGAAACAGAGGAGAAGGTAGGAAAACTCATTTTATTCCAGCACCGATCATCACCCAACATTTTATTCCAGAATCATGCGTGAGTGCATGGACGCAGCATGCACTCTCTCAGGTCTCAGCTAGGCTAAGCTATAGTCTCTCATCATCTCTCATGGAGGGAGGTAGCCTACCTATAGCTGAGCCATACGCGCTAGGCGAGCTGGCGCCTAGCCTAGCAGTGCGGGACGGCGAGGCCGCAGGAGACGAGGGTCTCGCGCGCGTGGGGGCTCTTGATGTAGGCGCCGAGGGAGGGGTCCTTGGCGTACTGGCAGAAGCACGCCTGCTGCGCACGCAGGTTGCCACAGCACGCGTCGCTCGGCTTCGCGCCGGTGGTGATCGCGGGCATGCACACCGTCAGCTGCCCCACCTCGCACGCCGCGAGCGCCCCGCCGGGCGCCGCCACCAGCAGCGTCAGCATCATGGCCGCCAGCAGGACCTCCTTCCTCATCGCCATGGCCGTCGTCGTACGTTGGTCTGCTCCTCGCTCACTCTCGCAGTGGCAGGTGTTGAGTGTGATGGAGTGCTACAATGGTGGTTTGGACTCCCGGTGTATTTATAGACGGCCACGCACCGTCCGATACGTCGCCAAGTATTTGGAGTGCTGGCAACCTAGCTAGCTAATTAACAATCCACCTGTCGCGAGCCGGCTAGTTACTGAACTGCAGTACGTAGTTCGCCATGACTAGGGTCAGCAAAGAGGTTGATGCATGCATGGCTACACTTATGTAGTATGGACGTACCTAGTGCATTCAAATCCAGTCGGTAGGTCAGCCAAGTAGTTCGTCCATGTTGGCTGCCCGCTCGGTGCTGCCAAGGATTTGAAAATTGGACGAAAAAATGGCGAATGTGAAAAAGGTTTACGAAATTGACAAAATATATGAATTTAAAAATTATTTATGACTTTGATTTTTTTTTTGAAAATTGAACAAAAAAGTTCAGGAAGCTTAAAATGGAAAAAAGTGGAAAAGCATAAACTAAAAAGATAAAGATAAAGGAAAAACAAACAGAAATAAAAACAAAAAAAGTTGGAAATTTCACATTATCAGGCAAGGAAATCGAGAAGTTAATGTTTAGAAAGCAGAAATAAAGGATAATGGTTTAGCCAATTTGGGCATAGAGAGTTGAGTGGTAGAGTTATACAAAAATACAGTGCCAACTTGCGACTTGAGCATAGCCTTGCGAGGTTGTAAGAACAATATTTTCTATATTTCAAAAAAAATGAAAAAGAAAAAATGGGAAGAAAAAACCCGACGGAAACAGAAAAAATAACTGATGAAAACAGAGCCAAAGAAAATCCAGCCCAAAAGACCCGAAAGGAACCTTCTACAAGTTTGCCAATACAATTCATTTCTTTTCAGTTTTTGATAATATGGATAATTCATATCTTCTAATCCAAAATTATAGTTTAAATAATTATATATATTTGAATTCCTGACAATATGATCATTAGAACAAAACCAATCAAGGATACATTTCAATCATCTTTAAATTTCATTGTTTCAATCACATTTATATTATTTGAAACATGTTTTTTTTCTAAAATTGGTTAAATCAAATGAAATCATGTTTTTTAAATACAAAAACTTGTACAAATCACTTTTTTAATATATGTGTGATTAATGATATTTGAAATCACTTTATCTAAATAAATGAAATATGCGGAAGATCTAAAACAAGACCTATGATCTGGCTTTAAACATTTCAATTAATACTGAAGAAAATTAGTTGGGATACCAAAATATGTGAAATCAAGCAAAATTATAAATTAATTTCACAATAATTAAAATTGTAAAATTTATTATTTAAATTATGTGAACCATTAGTTCTCATATATATGAAACAATTTGTTTCAAAGTGTGAAAGTTTGTTGAAGTGTTGTATTGTCAAATGTGTGAAACAAGTTATTTCAAAAATCAGAAATAATTTGCTACCCATGGTGGTAGCTACGCACATCCCTGATTTTTATCTTTAATTATTTTGGTAAATTATTTTGGACTACCAAAAATAACTCTATAACAAAAATATCGTGACGTTGTACCATCCAAGCAAGCAAACAAGCAATTATACCAAAATGGCAAGCAAAAAGACGAAGAGAACTGAGAAAAGTCCCTTTATAAACAACGATAAGTGAGAAAAGGTCATTTCTATACAACAAAAAATGCACTTGTGGCAATGCCATAAGAAACCCGACACCTCATATATAACTTTTCTTACTACTCCCTCATATATAAAAACGGCACTTATGACAAAGGGTGTGTAGTTGCCACCATGCGTGCGTAGCTACCACCATGTATATGAAAGTGCTTTTTGTCGGTGAGTGAAACTGATTTACAATTTCTTTAAGCTACTTCTTTTCAGTGTGTGAAACTAAGATTTTGAATCCAGTAAACGGATTTTCTGTTTCAATACTTTAAACGGTTTCTTTTAATATGTGAAACTATTTTTCTACAAATCTTATATACCTTTTCTTTAAAAAACGCAAAACTCGTCTTTTGGCGAGAATTTGGGAAGCTGCTTACTATAGTGTGAGATATTCATATTTATAATGCATGGAACATCTTTTTGTCAGCTACGTTACTGTGAATTTTCTTGAAGTACAACTGGTTATTTAAAAATGTGAAACCTAATTTTACAATGAGTGAAACTGATTTACATTTTTTAAACTGCTCATTAGAGTGCGTGAAGTTGATATTTTCAATATATGAAACATAATTTTTATTTGTGAAATTGGTTTATATTTTCTGAAGTTTCTTATTTCAGTATGTAAACTTATACTTTTAATATATGATTTTTTATGTTGGAAACCTATTTATATTTCCTCAAACTTTTTCTTTCAATGTGTGAAACTAATAATTTTTAATCTATGATGTGTTTTCTTATTATATGAAAATGATTTCAAATATGATTGAAAGAGTAAATTACAGAAACTGACTTGAAATAGGATAGCAACAATAAAATAAAAACGGGTTCAATGTTTTATCCATGATTGGTCTTGTTTCGAAGATCCTCTCGCTATGAATTAAAATGTTACTAAGAAAGCCAAAAACATTCTTTTGAGCCCTTGAAGGCATATTTCGATTGTTTACAAAGCATATAGCAACAGAGTAGAAATTTCCCTAAAAAACAGAGCAGAAATTTTATCGCGGTTGAGGGTCCCGCACAGATGCACGGAAGCTATGCTGATGCAATCATCTCCCCCCCCCC